>NW_027281586.1:30000-98377 GCF_046629955.1 Centroberyx affinis | reverse complement strand
AAGCTTGCCCTTCAGCTGTAGATCGCCCTTAGATTCCACTCTGGACATACATGTTCCTGTTTGCTGCCTATGGCACTTTAATCGGTTTATCTGGGTTCCAGCCTCCAGCTCCTCTGACCCTTTCCCCTATAGCTGTGTGTGGTAAAACCTCACGGACCTAATCATAAGGGAAAACGGGCATAAATGCTGCATGATGTAACCCATGTAGTCATTTGCATTCATGTAGTCATGTCATTGCTGAGAAGACATACGTGTGGTTAATTTCCACACATGTTCAGTGTTCATTTCGCCTATAGCGCATGGCTAATCTATTTAAGCATGCTGTAAGACGAAATGGAAATGAGGCAGAATTAATGATAATAAATACCTTTAATCGCTACACTGTTGGTGCATAATTGTCAACTAACACTGACAGTTTTGCTACAGTGGCATGCCACACATACAGATTTTTATTAATTTTTTTTAAGCAATTTTCTCCATTTTAATTGCAAATGTTTCCTGTCATTCTTAACATACACAGGGAGACAATTTCCAAGCAGTATTGCAATTTTGCTGGAATAATCAATATCACCAGTTCTTTTTTCACTGTTATTTATTTATCTATTTATTTATAATGGGAGAGCAGCATTCAATAACAATTTAGAGTGACACAGTCCTGGATGGACTGATTTAAAGTAACAATTTTTGACATTTTCATGCAAATACTTGTCCATTTTGCTGTTCTCTATCACCGATTGCTATAACACATTAGTGATCAGATTCATATCCAGTTGAAATCTTCTCCACTTGTCTGTTCTAAACAGCCGGTGTCTGGTAGCTCTTTCCCGGGAAAAATCCTCTGCTGCACAGGAAGTGATGCGTTTTAACGTTTCCCGGTTTGTTTGGAATTAACAGAAGAAGAAGAACTGGGTAGTTAGCATGAGCAGCGATAGCCACCATGACTGAACAGACAGAGAAAAGAGAAACTCAAACTGCAGCAACAGAAAATCCAAGCTCCGCCCACACTGTTTGATTGACAGGTGATCTGTGAGAAGAGCAGTGCAGAAACACCACAGTGAAGAGGCTTGATATGGCTTAAGACCAGATGATTCCTACCAACCTGATGTTTTTTATTTGCCACTATTTCATGACTCTGTTCAACTCTGTTCAATTCTGTTCGTGTTCAAGTGTCTGTCTCCATTGATCTCTTCTCTCCTCTTCCCTTTTCTGCTACTCTCTATTTCTCTTCAACTTTTTCTCTTCATCTCTTCTCTTTTCCTTGCATCTCTTCTGTTCACTTCTCTTTGCTTCTTTTCTTTTCCACTCTTTCCTCTTTTTCTCCCATTCTCTTCTGCTATTCTCTTAGCTGCTGAGAAAAGATGCTTCTTTTCTCCTCTACTCTTTTCCCTCTTCTCTTCTCTCCTCTTCTTTTCTTTTCTACTCTTTCCTCTTTTTCTCCCATTCTCTTCTACTATTCTCTTCTCTTAGCTGCTGAGAAAAGATGCTTCTTTTCTCCTCTTCTCTTCTTTTCTTTTCTTTTCTTTTCTTTTCTTTTCTTTTCTTTTCTTTTCTTTTCTTGTCTCTTCTTTTCTCTTCTCTTCTCTTCTCTTCTCTTCTCTTCTCTTCTCTTCTCTTCTCTTCTCTTCTCTTCTCTTCTCTTCTCTTCTCTCACTCTTCTCTTTAGTGTGTGTGTGTGTGTGTGTGTGTGTGTGTACGCGTGCGTGTGAGCACATGTGAAATGAGCTGCCACCCCATTTTTATTGATTCGGCCATGGAGGTTTAGAGGATGATGTCAAGGAGAGCTAGACACCAGACGATGGCAATGAATCTATATACCTGTGTACGTGTGTGTGTGTGTGTGTGTGTGTGTGTGAGTGCATGTGTGCGGCAACATAGGCTGAAGCAGATGGGGATCAGGTGTGTCCTACTGCCCTGAATGCAGCTCTCTCTCTCACACTCTCACACACACACACACACACACACGTATAGAAAGTGAGGAGAAGGAATACATCATGATAGACGGGAATATAATGGAATGGAATAGGAGTGGAATTTCAATTAAATAAAATGTACACTAACTTCCCCCCCCCCCCTCTGAATAAAACACATTCTGAAACACAGACATTAGGGCAGCAGTGTGTGTGTTTCTCCGCTCTGTGAAGCGTCTAATGAAGTCATTAGATATATTACTGTCGGCTCAATCAAAACTAGGCCAGCCGCACGCAAGGCTCACATTAACGTTACGATAAAAAGCAGCATCTTGAGCCTTAACTCGAAATAATTCCGGTAATGTGTGGCGTCCTACATGGCTAACGTGTGTGTGTGGGTGTGTGGGTGGGTGTGTGTGTGTGTGTGTGTGTGTGTGTGTGAGGTGGGGGGTAAAAAAGAAAGGGATCCAGGGCAGAGGGAGAATTTTTCAGGCCTAATGTTCCATGACAACGGACCAAGGTTCCGTCAAGGTGAATCAGAGCCGGGGACGCCTAATGCCCGAGACACACACACACACACACACACACACACACACACATGCACACACACAAAGGAGCAGACATGAAAAAGGACAGTTGTAGAGCACCTTAAATCCTCCTCTCCTCTCCTCTCCCTCTTGTATCCTTCCTACTGTTTTCCTCTCTCTCTTCCCTTCTCCTCTCTTCTTCTTTACTTGTTTTGCTTGTCCTTCTTTCTCCTCTCCTCCCATCACCCCCCCCCCCCCCCACCTCCCTTCTCCTTCCTCCTCTAGTCTTTCCCTTATTCCCTTCAACTTTTCTCCTGTCTTCTCTTCTCTCCTCTTTTGTCCTCCCCTGCTTTATTGTCTCCTTTATTCTCTCCGGTCAGGTTTATTTGTGCAGCTCTTAATCACAGTAAGGGTCTCAAAGGGCTTCTCAGCGGCCACATTATGAAACAATAAATAAAAACGACACCCGCCAACCGCAGACCCTCCCACGAAAACCTCTCCTCCCCTTTGTCCTCTCCTCCCTGCTCCTTGTGTTATTTCCCCCTCTCCTCCTTCGTTCTCCTCTCCTCTCCTCTCTCCTTTATTCTCTTCTCTCCTCTCCTTTGTTCTCATCTTCTTTGTTGTCATCTCCCCTAATTGCCTATATTCTCTTCTCCCGTTCTCCCTTCACTCCCCTCCTCACCTTTAGTCTTATCTCCCTTCTCCTCCTCTCCTCTCCTGCTTTATTCTCCATTCCTCCTTTCTTCTCCCTCCTCTTCCCTCCTTTCTTCACCTCTCCCGTGTTATCCTCTTCTCTAATTGCCAACTCTCTTCTCCTCTCCTCTATTACCTTCTCCTCCCTTTTTTCTCCTCTGCTTTATCCTCTTCTAATCGCTGCCTCTCTTCTCTCCTCCTCCCTTGCCTCTCCTTTCCTCTCCTTTCTCCTCCTCTCCTCTTCCCTCCTTTCTTCTCCTCCTCCTGCTGTTATCCTCATCTCTAATTACCTCCTCTCTTCTCCTCTCCTCCCCTCACTCTCCTCTCCTCAATTCTATTCTCATCTCCTCTCCTCCCTTCACTCCTCTCCTCACCTTTAGTCTTATCTCCTCTCCTCCTCTCCTCTCCTCTCCTCTCCTTTATTCTCCATTCCTCCTTTCTTCTCCTCTCCTCTTCCCTCCTTTCTTCACCTCTTCTCTAATTACAACTCTCTTCTCCTCTCCTCTATTGCCTTCTCCTCCCTTTTTCTCTTTTATTCTCCTCTGCTTTACCCTCTTCTAATTACTGTCTCTCTTCTCTCCTCCTCCCTTTCCTCTCCTTTCTCCTCCTCTCCTCTTCTCTCCTTTCTTCTCCTCCTTCTGCTGTGTTATCCTCATCTCTAATTACCTCCTCTCTTCTCCTCTCCTCCCCTCACTCTCCTCTCCTCACTTCTATTCTCATCTCCTCTCCTCCCTTGACTCCTCTCCTCCCTTCACTCCTCTCCTCACCTTTAGTCTTATCTCCTCTCCTCCTCTCCTCTCCTTTATTCTCCATTCCTCTTTTCTTCTCCTCTCCCCTTCCCTCCTTTCTTCACCTCTTCTCTAATTACAACTCTCTTCTCCTCTCCTCTATTGCCTTCTCCCTTTTTTCTCCTTTATTCTTCTCTGCTTTATCCTCTTCTAATTACTGCCTCTCTCCTCTCCTCCTCCCTTGCCTCTCCTTTCCTCTCCTTTCTCCTCCTCTCCTCTTCCCTCCTTTCTTCTCCTCTGCCGTGTTACCCTCATCTCTAATTACCTCCTCTCCTCCCCTCACTCTCCTCTCCTCACTTCTGTTCTCATCTCCTCTCCTCCCTTCACTCCTCTCTTCACCTTTATTGTCATCTCATCTCCTCCTCTCCTCGACTCCCCTCTCTCTGCTTTATCCTCTTCCAAGTACATCCTCCCCTCTCTCCTCTATTATCCCCTCCTCTTTTCTCCCATCCTTTTCTCTTTCTCCTTTATGCTCCTCTCCTCTCTTATATCCTCATCTCCTCTCCTACCCCCCCAAACACACACACACACACACACACACACACACACACTCTACTCTCCCTCTACCCAAAAACAAACCCTGTAATATAAATTTAATTTGTCATAAACCATACAACATGTACAGACACATTAATCTACCATTGTAACTGTGCTAATAGGATGGTCAATATCTCATTAACCCCTCATCCTGTGTAGTGTGTTTGTGTGCTTGTTTGTCTGTGTGTGTGTGTGTGTGTGTGTGTGTGTGTGTGTGTGTGTGAGTGAGAGGGGGGGAATTCAGAAAGAAGATGAGCAGTGATAAGTCACTGATTGGTTGGCTTGGGGTGCTGCCATGGCGACAGAGGTTGTCGATGTATTCTGGTGTGTTAACATTCAGAGTCTGTCACCCTCCTGTCTACCTGCCCCACTTAGATCAGCCGTCTGAATGTATGTGTATGTGTGTGTGTGTGTGTATGTGTATGTTTTCCTTGGTGTGAGTGTGTGTGTGTGTGTGTGTGTGTGGGAGAGCGAGAGAGAGAGATTATGTCTGTTTATATCGCTCTGTGTGTGTGCTGATGTTGTCTTTGTGGTTATGTTTATGTATGTTGCATGCATGGGGCTGGCTGAATACAATAATCTGCAGCAGATTCAGGTTAGGGACACAAATCTATAGAATAGGTTTTCTTAACCAGGTGCTGGAAATGCTGAATTGAACAAAACAAAACAGACAAAAAAAAAAAATACAGCAACAACTGAACTGAACACTGAATATGAAAAAGAAGGAAACCCACACACTGGAAAACTTAGGAACAGTTGAGATAATAAAACACAAAGAAAAGGAAGGAGTTACAGGTTCATGCAGGTGGGATAAAAGACATAAACCCGAGAGGCTTATAAAGAAAAAACATCAAAATACAGTATGACAACAAAAAAAAAAATAAGATGACAAATGCTCCTTTCTTGGGTTCAACAATGCAACTGGTATCTCTGATGAGCTGCAACAAGGTGCAACTGCAAAGGGAACTTTATTCTAGCATCCTTTTCCAAAAAAAAAAAAAAACTAACAATGCTTTCCTCCTTTTTTCTCTCTTTTTTCCCCCTCTGTTCACCTCTCTCCCCTTTACCACCCCCCTCCCCCCCCTTTCCCATTCACGTCTTCTCAAATCATCTCATCTCTTCTTTATCCAACACCTTACCGCCCCCCACTCCATCCGGCCCCCCCCTTCCCTTCCCTCCCCTCAGTCTGCAAGGCGGGGTTTTACCGTTCCCTGTTGCAGTCCTCGGCCTGCAGTAAGTGTCCGCCCCACAGTGTGGCCCGGCAGACAGGCGCCACGGCGTGCAGCTGTGAGGAAGGATACTACAAGACTGACTCAGATCCTCCCAATATGGCCTGCACACGTGAGAACTGCAATTCCTCCATAAATAATATCACACATGCAACAGTTAACAGGATGTGACTGTAATCGCTGTGGCGCTCCAGGAGTCGTAACACCTCTGGTTTTTAAAACATAGGCTAAAAACATAAGTTGTCGCAGTAAAATGGGTCCTGGTGGTAAAAGCAATTTTTAACCTACTTTCCATAATTTGAAGCCCATCTGTGCACTGCTGAAGACTCTTAATCAGTCCACCATACAAATCCTAAAATGGGATTATGTTTTTGAATGGGCAGAGCAATGTTCTGGATACAAGGATCTATTAATTGTGTTGAAGATTTTAAAGATCAATCTAATTTGCTCATGATTCTGGAATAAATAATTTTCCATTCTGAAGAGAAAGGAGAAATTGGCAAACACTGTTTTTCCCTTTTTGACTACAAAATTGATTACACTCTTATATTGGTCATTATTGATACACTTCATTGTTTCAGTGGTCCTATATTAGCTAGGGCTGCAACTAACGATTATTTTCATTGTCGATTAATCTGTCGACTATTTTCTCGATTAATCGATTAGTTGTTTGGTCTATAAAATGTCAGAAAATGGTGAAAAATGACGATGTCGAGTTTACTGTCATAGAGGAGTAATGAAACCAGAAAATGTTCACATTTAAGAATCTGGAATCAGAGAATTTTGACTTATTTTTCTTAAAGAATTACTCCAACCAATTAATCGATTATCAAAATAGTTGGCGATTAATTTAATAGATGACAACTAATCGATTAATCGATTAATCGATTAATCGTTGCAGCTCTAACATTAACTCTATAGACATGTCTTTGGAATGTTTTGTTGTTTTAAGTATAACTTTGTGTATCAAGATATCGTTGTATGATATTGATGTGTGTGTGTGTGTGTGTGTGTGTTCGTTTCTCTCCTTCCCCCCTCCCCCCCCCTCCTCTCTCAGGTCCCCCCACCGCTCCGCGCAACGCCATCTCCAATGTCAACGAGACCAGCGTTTTCCTGGAGTGGTCCGTTCCCATGGAGACGGGCGGCAGGAAGGACGTGCGCTACAACATCCTGTGCAGGCGGGTCTTGCCGGACGGCCGGGGCTTGGAGGAGTGCGGCCCCAACGTGCGTTTCCTGCCGCGCCGCGTCGGCCTGGCCAACACCTCGGTGATGGTGGCCGACCTGCAGTCACACACCAACTACAGCTTCCTGCTGGAGGCGGTCAACGGCGTGTCGGAGCTCGCCAAGGAGCACGCGAAGCAGTATGTGTCGCTCAATGTGACCACCAATCAGGCAGGTAGGTGGTGCCGATTCTGTCACGGCTAACACTGCATGTCGGGCGGACAGGCGAGTAGAATTAATGAGGGATGGATTTCTGTCTGTCGGTTTGATATGGAGTGTCACATCACTTCATAGAAAAAAAGGAGAAGAAGAAACGGACTATACAGTATAAATTAAATAAGAAACTGGTCCTGGAAAACCTCCAGTCATCCCAGTGTTACACCAGGCTCTCTCCGTTTTATCTTTGTTTTGGTCGGACCGCTGTGTCTGTGATTGCCACCATATTTTTTCCCAAAACGAACGTAGGAACTCTAGGACTCTAATTGGCCGAATGGACGGTGACGAATCTGTCCGTCCAGAAACAACTGTCTGTCCGTCAAAACCAGTGGTGGAAAGTAACTAAGTACATTTACTCAAGTACTGTACTTAAGTACAATTTTGAGGTACATGTACTTTACACCAAGACGCTTAAAAACATACCTTTTTAATCTTGCTTTTAATTGACACTTATTCTTTTTTCCTTTGTACTTTTTTATTCTCCTTGTTTTTATTTTCTTTGTTTTTATTGTTTGTCTTTACTCTGTAAAGCACTTTGAGTTACATTTGTATGAAAGGTGCTTTATAAATAAATGTATCATTATTATTACTTTACTTCCATTTTATGCTACTTTGTACTTATACTCCACTACATGTTAGAGGGAAATATTGTACTTTTTACTCCATTACATTTATTTCACAGCTATAGTTACTAGTTACTTTTCAGATCAATATTTTATATTTAAAACATTTGATCATCTTTGTAAAATAACTATAAAATAGCATTGTTATAGATTAGACTACCCAAAAGTATAGCTAAATTGTTAAGATTAGCTTCACGTTGACATCTTTAAAATGCTGCTTACATGTACATGTATGTCAATAAATCAGTATTAATATTCCAATAATTAATGAAAAATATAACTCTCTAAATGGGGACAGTTTGCATAATGAGTACGTTTACTTTGATACTCTAAGTACATTTTGCTGCCAATACTTATGTACTTTTACTTAAGTAAGATTTTGAATGCAGGACTTTTACTTGTAATGGAGTATCTTTACATTGTTGTATTGCTACTTTTACTTAAGTAAAAGATCTCAGTACTTCTTCCACCACTGGTCAAAACAGATGGAAATCTGACAGACGGAGCATCATCAGTCCTGTCCGGACAACAGACAGTTCTCAGTGAAATTGCATTGAAATTGAACAGAGACACAATGTATCAGTGTGGCTGGAGCTTTATCTGTCAAATCACAATTGAGCCCCATGAGCTCACCAATCAACACCAGAGCTGTCACTTTTCTTTCTTCCAGAATTCAAAATTATACAGAAATTCCCAACAGAAGATGAGCTTGATGTTTAAAAAAAAAAAAAAATCAGATATCATTTAGTCATGACTCTTTCCCTCTTATTGAAACTGCCGCAGACCCACCTGTGCATCGGATTCCCAGTGTGAATATCTTGGTATGGAAACAAAGACGCCAGATGATCAAATTATCACAGTATTTGTCAACAAATCTGGCGCCGTATTAATTTTCACCCGATGCGTCATCCCCGCAGTGACTTGAGAGAACATTGCACAGTGGAAAGCTTTTTTGTTTTCGCTTTTGAATCAAGATATTTCATTGGGAAAGCAGCTTGCTCCCCACAATTAGGCGATACATTTCATCAGCGAGGTTCGGAGGAGTGTGAGCCATAATGATGCTTTTCTAAAGCTCTTGATTTGCAAGGCTGTGTTGCGGTTTGTGTGGGCAACGTCTTGGGTGGTAGCAGGTGTTGTTCTGCACGCTTATCAACAATGCTGAATCAAGCCAATGACATGCAAGTTGACATGCTAATTTTGAGCTGTGGTAGTTTTGATCAAATTTGTAGCAAACGACTCCTACTGATGTCTTTTTTTTATTCAAACTAGCCACTCTTAGCGTAGCTGCCTGCTGGAAATATTTATCATCTGCCAGTTTGAGCTTGGAAATCTGGGTGGGGGTTTAGTAATGCTCTTCCTTCACTAAGCAGCTTTGATGAACCCTTGAGCAAGGCACTGTGAGTGTGTGAATGCAACTTCTCCCCATTGCTGTAAATAGGAATGTATTCTTAGTCAGCTTGTCTTTTTTAAATGAGGTTTAAAAAGCATATCTACTCTTGGCAACCCAGTTTATGTTTACAGGAGGCATGTGCTTTTGTGTTTTATTTGCTTGCAATAAAACAGATAAATAGATTAATAGATTAGAATAGAAGATTAGAATAGAAATAGGAAATAGATTAATATCCCCTTCCCATCTGAAGGGAAGGGTAGAGAAAAACTGTTTTGGAAGCGAGTGTTTATTCCTCTTAGTGGAACAGATGGCTCACTGACAGACAAGGAGTAGTAAGAAGTAGTAGTAGTACTAGGGGTGTGTGTGTGTGTGTGTGTGTGTGTGTGTGTGTGAGAGTGAGAGAGAGATAGGGAGACAGACGGAGACACACACACACAAGAAAGTTCACTGAGAAGTTCTGTTGGCCAGCAGAGTGAGAGGCCAGAACAAAATGAGCTCTGAATTTTGTTTCAACTTCTTATAGAGGAAGTCAAACAGATGATAGAAATAATTTAAATATGGGTGCCTGACTGTATTAGGAAATATAAGTAATCAAAAAAGCAAAAAGAAGCAAAATGAAAGAAGAAGAAGTATCATCATCTCCAGAAATCAAGGTGACTTCAGAAGAAGGGGACTAAAGCTGAAGTCATGCCTGGTCGCTCGACAGTTGTCTCTCATCAAAAATTACACATTTTTGACTGAAAAAGTTGTCGCAGGCCATTATTTTCACTGTTGCGTACACCATCGCAAAAAAAGTGCAGTGTGCAGTCGCGCAGTGTGATTGGATAGTTCGTTGCCATGGCAATGCTCACCACTTCCTTGCTTCCTTGAAAACGTAAACAATCCGAGACAAACATGGAAGGAATAGAAGAAAGGCCGGCAAGAAGGAGAAGTGAGAAAATATCTTCACTTACATGACTCGACAATATCGAGATGTACAAATGGCTGCCAACTCTTGGCAACAAACCCGACAGCGTCTCGTTACCATGGAGATGACAGAACCCTCCGCATACATCTTCATCAAGGTATAAATGCGGGACATGGTGTTACATAATGTCTTTTATCCAGAGACAACTGTCGAGAGTGTCGAACGACCAAGCATAAATTATACTGGTAACACTTTAGATTAGGGTAAACATATTAACTATTAATTAGATTCTTATTAACATGCATAATACATTGTTTATTAACATGCATATTAGTAGTGTATTGGTTCATTATTAGTCATTTCAAACCACTTATTTGCACTTTATGAAGCCTAATTAAGGGAGAATAAGTATTCTTGTGATACTAGCACCTTCTAAGCCCCATATTGAGCAAAGAAGCATACTAAATTCATGTTCAACAATTTCCTTAATGAATGCTATAAGCACTAATTAAGAGCCTGTTAATGGGCTATACCTGTAGAATACGATGCAGAATAAGGTGGTTTGAAATGACTAATAATGAACCAATATACTACAAATATGCCTGTTAATAAGCAGCTTATTAATGGTTAATATGTGTTCCTTAATCTAAAGTGTTACCAGGCTGAACTGGCCATTTTATAAATCTCTGCTCTCTAGATCTGCTAACACACAAGATACAAAGGTTGTGGTAATGAGGATCCACACAAGTGCAAGACTGTATTCTTATTACTGAAAGAGACTAGCTGTAACATTTTAAAATATATTATTTAGTCTTTGCAACTTGCTAGCAAAATAAGCCAGTTTTTGACAGTTAAAGTTAGCTTTGAAGTTGCCATAGAAACAAAGACAACCCTGGAGTGCAGGCAAATAGAAATGTCCTGCCAACTATAAAAGTGAGAGCACAAGAAAGAGGCACGGAGAAAACATAATGGCAACCAATCAAGTGGAACTTTATATGGATGTACTTTATGTACTGTGTACTTGGTGTGAAAGATGTCCTCATCTTCCACACGCCTGCTGTAAAGACTTGGAGAGAGGTGATATGCAGGTGCTAAACATGTAGGCAGAGAGCGTATTCTTCTCCAGCACAGGAAAAGAGCTGGCCCAATCAAATGAGCAAACCAGTTATGAAAGAACCTTTCCTCAGATGAGAGAGGAGATACAGAGAGAGAGAAAGGACAGGAAAGACCACTGACACCAATGTGGACACACAGGACTCTGAGGAGGAGGAAGACGGGAAACTCTTAGAGGCCCCAGCAGGCCTTCCTCATCCTCATCCAGCCTCACTGTCCATCACCTGTGAGAGAGCCTGGTCCTGCTCGAGGTGGACTACATCGAGTTTAGAGAAAGCACCCAGACCAGACTCACTGAGCTAGCCTGGTTCCAGACTCCTGAATTGCGTCTCACCCACTTTTCAGAGTTTGTCAAGAGATTCAGAGAGTCTGGTGTTGCCCTCTCCCAACGGCTTGTTCTCGCTCGGAGAAACAATTGAGCCAATCAGCACCTTTGCTGGCAGGACTAAAGTTGGAACCGTTTGTGAGACGGTTTTCCATTGGTGTTTTGGCAGAATAGATTTGCTTAACCAACACATTGTCTTTGCAAATATGATATTTTTGTCAAAATTGACTGACATTCTTGGTGCAGTTGGTAAATGTCTGGCTAACCATGGACGCTAACTGGCTGCAGCATCAGTGTGACTGAAGTAATGTCAGAGCGGCTGGATACGTCAGTCACTATTGATTGGTTCAGACATGTCAGTCACTATTGATTGGTTCAGACATGTCAGTCACTAGTGATTGGCTCAGATACGTCAGTCACTAGTGATTGGCTCAGATACGTCTGTCACTAGTGTTTGGTTCGAGGAAAATCAACCCGCCCACACAGAAAACGGCTAACTGGGAGGAAATCCCAGGCTGAATAATAGAGTGGGAATGAAATGGACATTCAGTCTGAATATCAGGCTATCACTGAGCTGAACTCCATCTAAACTCTGAGCGGAGCTTCAGCTGATAAAGAGACACCCAGCAGGCCATTGGTAAGATGACAGAGAACAAGACCCTCAAAGACCTGATGGTCAAGGTGAAGGAAGAAGCACAACTCCCAGGACATAAGAAGAGCCTGCATAACTTCCACCTCTACTGACTCAGCCTCTCCAGATGCCCAAACAGTCCTCCTCATGGACTCCAGCGGGAAATACATTGACATGCAACGTCTTTTTTTCCCTGGACAACAAGTGACCTACAGACGATGCCAAAACGCAAGCCATGCACTTGAACAACTAAAAGAAGAGACACTCGGCAGCCCCCAGTGTGTTTGTCACACACACACACACGGGTACAGATGACCTCCACAGCCCGCAGCGAGACACAGCGAGGCAATCACCAGGGTGGCAGAGAGAGCCGACATTTAATTTCCATGACGCAAGAGTGGATATCTCAGCCCCTTCTCTCATGTAGAGACACCCTGCATCATGTCATTCGTTACATTAATATGGAGAACTTACTTAATATCTATAGTATTGAACTTGCCCAACAATTAGAACAATCCAAAGCTCATGGTCCCACTCTGCTAGACACAGAAGTAAAATCCCTGTTGTTTGCAGGTGATTTGGTACTGCTGTCAACCACAGAAGAAGGTTTACAAAAGAGATTATGTGCAATTAGAGGAAAAATCCAATTTGGTTGTTGAAAAAGTTGTCGCAGGCCATTATTTTCACTTTTGCGTACACCATCGCAAAAAGTGCAGTGTGCAGTCGTGCAGTGTGATTGGATAGTTCGTTGCCATGACAACGCTCACCGCTTCCTTGCTTCCGTGAAAACGTAAACAATCCGAGACAAACATGGAAGGAATAGAGGAAAGTGAGAAAATATCTTCACTTGCATGACTCGACAATATCGAGATGTACAAATGGCTGCCAACTCTTGGCAACAAACCCGACAGCGTCTCGTTACCATGGAGATGACAGAACCCTCCGCATACATCTTCATCAAGGTATAAATGCGGGACATGGTGTTAGATAATGTCTTTTATCCAGAGACAACTGTCGAGAGTGTCGAACGACCAAGCATAAATTATACTGGTAACACTTTAGATTAGGGTAAACATATTAACTATTAATTAGATTCTTATTAACATGCGTAATACGTTGTTTATTAAAATGCATATTAGTAGTTCATTCATCAGTGGTTCATTATTAGTCATTTCAAACCACTTATTTGCACTTTATGAAGCCTAATTAAGGGAGAATAAGTATTCTTGTGATACTAGCATCTTCTAAGCCCCATACTGATTTTTGGTTGTTGAGTTATAAATAATCAATACTCAAAAATTTGCCATGATACAAAGTCTTGAAATGCCAAGAGCTGAGCAATTAGAAGTTTCCATTCAGCTTCATTCAGTCGACCTAACCAAGCTTCAGAACAGTCCTCAGTTCAACCAAATTCTAACAAAACAAAGAAGAAAATATGAACCAAGTTGGAGAGAATTATCACAATCCCGTAGCAAACTGAAAACGTATTTGGCCCTAAACAGACTGTACATGACGGCAGACGACCTGACCATCATGACTGATAAAAACTGAGGAAAACCTTGACAAAATACAGACTCAGTGAGCTCAGCCTGGCTGTAGAAACGGGCAGATCTGGCTGCCCAGAGAGGACAGGCTGTGCTCACTCTGCTCCCAAAGAGAGCTGGAGACAGAGATGCACTTGATCTTGCATTGCACTAATTATGCAGGAATCACAAACCCTCAAATTCAAAAAAACAAAAAAAAAAGGAGAGTGTACTACTATTGCAGTCAAATATGTCTAGTCATGCCATAGCTTCACTCAGAGAGAACCACTGACAATGTAAAAAAGAAAACAAAAATGCATGATCAATACGTTTGAGAATACAAAATGTATGTATTTAGATTAATTGGATGATTTATAATTGATTGTCTGAGTTATTAATTTGATGACATCTGAGACGGCTTGCCCATCACAATTTCACAAGCCGTACATCCAAATTATATTATTTGCACTTTGTAATGAAATTTTTAAATTGTTGTTTACATTCTAGCAGCCAATGGCATCGCTAGAAAGATTTGTGTCTCAGAAATAAACAGAATTCTGCACAGTCAGACTATTTTGTCACTGAACTTTTATTTATTACATCGTATCGTGGTTGTATCGAATCTTGAACCCCATATCGTGTATCGAATCGTGTCATGAGATAAATATAGTCCCATCCCTAACTGTATTGTACATAGAGAGAGAGATAGAGAGAGATAGAGAGAGAGGGAGTGAGAGAGGAGCAGATGGCTCTCTGACAGTAGAGAGTACTGTTGGCCCTGTTTAACCTGTTGTCACTGTGGCTGCCAGCAGCCAGCAGATTGAGTGGATTACACCAGACTCCAGAACGCACATTCAGTTTATTGGAGTTCTAGCTGGATTAAAGTTAGCCAGTCACTGGACCAAATGGAGATTAAGGATTACATTAGATTACACGGGGTCAGTAGAATCACAGACAAATAAAACGTGCCGGTCTGTGGGATGGATTGTGGCACAGTTTGGCATTATGACTGGTTTTCTACACTATTTAGTGAAGTGCACTGAATGACTGATGAGATACAATTTACTTGTAAGACTCTGTGAAGGACTTCAAGCAATATTCCACTTAGTATTAGCATGGGAGTTTATTTAACCCCCATGTTAAAACTAAGTTGACTAGTGCTTTAAATGGTGGCAAATGTATTTAGGCAACAGATAATGGCAGTGGTGCATTTGCTGTCAGTTTACAAAACTGAAATGAAACATGCTGTACTCAATTAGACATCAAAAAAGATTAGATGAAAAAGATAATACGAAATATATTAGCCTCTGTTCTGTCTTCAGCCATGCTTAAAAAACCCCAAAAAAACCTCAACTTCAAACACTTGCTCTTTCTTTGTCTCTGACTCTCATCTTCTGTGTATCTCTCTCTCTGTCTGCCTCTTTCTGTCTCTCTGCCTTCCTCTGTTGCTTTCTTGTCTCTCTCTGTCTCACTATGTCCGTCTCTATTTCCGTCTCCGTTTTCTCTTTTTTGTCTCTGGGTAGAAGGACTTGTCATAGGGGATGCACGATTAATCATATATGATTATGTATCATGAAATTTTATTTTTCCCTCGGAGCCCTGTTTGTACCAAGTGAAATACTCTTGCTTACATGCAGGGATATATTCACACTAAGTGCTGTGGTCAATCACTGTCATCGAGTGCGAAAGTGTGCAGCAGGAGAGATAAGTAGCATAGTGCTTCAACTTTAGATTAGCATTCTTGGTAACACCCCGTGTTTCTCCATAATATTAACTCTTTCTCCCACTGTGCTTATTTCTCCTTCTTCTTCTTTCTGCACTTCAGAGCAATTTCCATGAATGCCTGAAAAATGGTGGAAAATAGTTAATATGAACTGTCATTCCAAAATCCCATATATCCTTCGGGGGAAAAAGTTGTTACCTGAGGTTTACTGCTTCGTTGATTGTTAAATGAAACTTTAATGATCCCCGTGGGGAAATTGGGTTGTTGCAGCAGCAGAGAGAAGAATATAGATACGAATAGAACAAATTGAAACAGAGTATTGAAGATAATGCAACAAATGAGTACGAAACATGCAGAGAATAATACAACAGATAAATAAACAAAGTGTTGATAGATTTACAGATTAGAAGCAGATGTGCCTGTGTGCATTGTTGGCTCTTCCCATTATCTGGTATATAGATGGAAGAACATAAGTGCAGAAATGTGTGCTGACCTGCAGATGTGATTTGTAATCTGTGCACATATCAAGCTACAGCAACATTTCTTTTTACAGTCACTCTAAGTACTAGGTATTTACTAGATAAATGTATGGCAAGAATAGTAAATTTCCAAGTAAATAAATACTTAAATCACAGCTGAAATACTTAAAAACACCTCTGGTATTACTCATCAGTTCAAGCATTAGGATGGCTACAGCCTAGTCTATTACCCATAAATTTAAGGATCAATATTGTAGGTACTGAAGGTTTATATTAGCATTCATCCCAGTTTGTTTACTTTCCATTAATTAAATCAATACTAAACTATGAAATGGTTTCTATGTAAGTTGTGGGTATTATATCCTCACACAAAGTCTGACAGACCACATAGTTTACCTATAGTGTCATTGTATATTTTCTTAAATACTGGTTCATTTACAGGTCTGCATAAGTTTAGTATTCTGACATGATCTCTGCTGAATGGCTACCTTATATGAATCGGTGTATTACTAAGACATGCCTTCAAAATTTTCATGGATGAGCTAGCTAAACATTTGTCTCTAGCTGTGGATGGTGTGGTGTGTTCACTAGCTTACTAACAAACGGAAACGGCTTTGAAGTATTTCTAGCTGTTGAAATGTGACATTTGTTTTAGATTTGGGCTAGAGCTGTTATCCTAAATCTGCAAGAACTATAATGTACAATGCAGTTATTTGAACAAAAGATTAACACTAGAGGTGCTTCTAAGTAATTCAACTGTGATTTCTAACTGATTACCTACTTAGCTACAGAGTTACAAGTGAAAGTAGAATATATAAAAGAAATACAGTATGCAGTGATCATATGTACAGGTCAAGGTGTAGAAGGTGAAGAGAGTGAACAAGAAAAGCAAATATATAAACAATACAGATGATTAGATCCTTTAAAAAAAACACTTTTTGTAAATGAAATGCTCAAGAGCGCTAACAACATGGAACAATTGTCAGCTTTCTTTTCATGCAATCATTTTGTCAGAGTAAATGACACTTTTTTTTTCAAATGGGAGGACAGCTCCTTTTGGAATTAAACTCTTCATATGGTGATTCAAGATCTAAAAACAAAGAATAAAATGATATAATGTTCCCAAAGATCAAGACAACTAATTGAGCAAAATAATCAGGATAATCATTTTAATCATAATCCTGCAGCCGTAACTTGTCATCAAAGTAATGAGCTGTCTAACGCGCTCTGATCCTGCCTCACCTTCATATCAATGTGAGCTGTAATTACTCATTAAGAGCCCTCAGCAGCCGTGAGTGTGTGTTTGACTGTGAGGGGAAAGAGGCGAAAAAGAGATACGGAGACAGATCTACAGAGGAATGGGGGGCGAGAGGGAGAGTTACACAGGCGGAGAGAGAGAGCGGGAGTCAGGGGGTCTGCCGTTTGATGTGTGGGAAGTGTCGCACTCGATAAGGGACCCGTGAAATAGGTGATTTCACGGTGTCCCTGTGAAGCCCTGCTGAATAATAAAGTGTTGGTACTCGTGAGGAGGGGATGGGGAGAGGTGGGAGGCAGGAGGACAGTAGACGAGGGAAAGACAGAACAAGAGGACAGATGTTGGTTTGGTGAGAGGCAGGGAGCTGGGGAGGGAAGGGGAGGACAAACTGGGGATGAGAAACATTGGAGAGAGACGAGATGGGAAAAGGAAGGAGGAGAAAGGAAGAAACCTCTTTACAAAGTGGCTGATGTATTCCGCTTCATCTTAGTAGGGTATAGATTGGTTCTTACCATTGGCAGCAGTGTTAAAAAGCCAACTTTCTGTCTCCTCCAACTCTGTCTGCGATCACGTAGTTTATGTTTCAACATAGATTAAAACACAATACAGGTGCTGTCATTGACATATGTTTCTGTTTCTGTTGCACGACTGAACCACTATAAAAAAAAGTGTTTTGATCAAGGGTCACACAATGCTAACTGACTAACAAAGGCTAACGGTAATTTCTGTGCTGTTAGCACAGATATGTCAGTGCCTGTATTGTAGTGAAACACAGAATATGTGATCACAGACAGAAAGTTTGCATCTTAGCATTGCTGGTAATGGTGAGATCTGATCTATTCCCTGCAGAAGTACGTCAGCCATGTTGGTGAAAAAGGGTATATGGTGAAGAAGTGGAAAATAAGAAAGAAAAGGGTGAAAAAGGGGTAAAGAGAGTTGACATCACCTCAACTTTTTGGAGTGATCGTTGTGGTGTTGTGGCGCATGGTCCAGCTTTGAATGGCTGTAATCAACTTCTCTGTCATTTCGCACTTGCCAGGCTGAACTATTACTCGTGAAAGAAAATCACACCTGTAGGGAAACAAGGAATCACGGAAATCTTACTGGTCGTTGACAGCTGATGGCCACCAAAAGTTTATCCATGACCAACTTTTCTCAGCTGGGAAAGCTTGTTGACCGGCCACACATTGACCAAGTTTCCCTGGTTGCAGTTCTATAGGAAATGAATGGACTTCTGGTGAGTTCAGGTTTTGCTCCCAGTGTGAAGGCAGGAATTGGAGATATTCTTGGGAGACGGTGTGTGTGTGTGTTATGCAGGGGGGTAGAGATTGGGGTGAGAGTAAAATGTTTTTCAGAGTCTCAGTGCCTGTACAACACTTTAGAGCCGGTCACGGACGGTTTCAAAGCTACTGGCCCTACAAGGCCTCCCAGCTGTAGACAAATATCTGTAATTGCACGGTCAATGCTCCTCTACATTGTTTTTGCTGTTGTTGACTGTTAATCAAATGTGGGGTGAAACAGTGTCAGTCGGGCGGTGAGAAGAAGTGCGCACAGCCAGGCGTGTCTTCGCTTCGCTTCGCTTTTGTACCGAGCGTAGATGACAAGAGTTGTAGACACACAGATATGTCACAGTGTCGTTGTAGGAGAACCTGTGCGTTTGTGCTGAAATTAGGAATTACACCGAGACCAGCGGGTAAGTGTGAGGCACAGAGAGAAATGGGAGGAGAGAGATAATAAGACTGGAGCTGGAGGTGAAAGGGAGAGAAGACGCAGGGAGAGAGAAAGTGTAGGAAAGAGGCTGATGATGGGGCATGAGAGAATTATCTCAACAGTGATGGCTCGTGGGTAAAATTGGCCCCCATCGCTGTCTGTCTGACAGCTGGGACGGGACCCATGTTTCACCAAGCTCCTCCCCAATGACTCCTCAAATTTGAGCGTGTCTCAGACACCTCTTATTTAGTAAAGTAATACTGTTTTTCTTGCAGACATTTTGACCTAGCATGTCTTGGAGACAGATCACGATAACGCTATCTGATGTTAGCTGAGTAGCTGACTAGCTCGCTAGCTAACTTAGCTGGTTAGCACTTCTAGCAGGTAGCCTAATACAGTGTTTAAAGCCCTGAAGAAGACCTACAGTGGTCGAAACATGTTGGCCTTTTTAATGATTTAGCCACTACAATAAAGGCTTTTTAAATATATCCCTCCTCGTGGTTATATGTTTATATTTGGAGTGCCTGGATTGTCCTTTTGTTTGTAGCACTCTTTTTTTCCCCGTTTTCCAAGAGCACCTGACACATTTTTGATCCTAGTTTGACAATATAGAGCAACCAGTCAGTTTTTTTTTTTTCTAGCCTAATACAGTGTTGAGCAACAGGCAAAGGCTTACCAGATATTCCCAGTACACCTCTGGTATGATCCCACACTGACGCTTTATGATCAGTGTTGCTGTAACGAAAATTTCTCCACCGGCACTTTCTCCATCTTTTGTTGTTGTTATGGGAAACAGCCAGCCTCCTACGTAGCATGAAACCCAGCCTCTTCTTCCCCGTGATTGGTTGGCTGAGGAAAAAAGTGGTTCACGTCACACTGTGCTTTTTCTGAAATCTTTCAACTTTTGAAAGCGCTTTGCTCTGCCAAAAAAGCCGCCGGGCGCAGTGTGACTGTAACGTGTACGTGTGAATTCAGCCTTATATTTTGACCGTGGCTGTCACCGTCGCTGAGGGATGAAGAAGTCAGTTTACTGCTTTGGTTGGGCCAAAAACGAGAGGAGAGATTGGTAGGTGGAGGAATGTGAGACGGAGAAAGGTGACCCAAATGTAGGCACAGCATATATAGGAGAGGCACTTCAGGGTGAGAGGGTGACACACAGCAGAGGAGAGCAGGCAGGTGGGATGCTAGAGAGATGAGAACAGCTCTGATACTTTACAAGCTTAATTAAGCCATCTCTCTCTCTCTCTCTCTTCTCCCTCTCTCTCTCTCTCTCTCTGTCTCTCTCTCCATCTCTATCTTTTTCCCGCCGTCCTCCGAGGGTATCTAAAGGATAATAAAACGGATAGTTGTTGAAGGTCTGTATTGATTTTTTTTGGTGATGGTTTCGGATAGATAGGGGCTTGAGAGGTTTATGTTCTGCGCTGTGATAACACTGCTCTTATCTGGGGCCGGAGTTGTTACACTGGAGGGGCCTCGCTCGCCCACTCGACCGCTTTCAACAACGCTTTCTCTAACCTCGTGGAGTGGAATACCTCACCGCTCCAGATCGATGGCGAAACTGACCAAAAAAAATGACCAGATACGTTTCAAGGCAGGATGTGTGTATCGGTGCGTGCTGTGTGTGTGCGTCACCGTATTCGGGCGGAGTCGAGGCGCTCATTAGCAGAATACAGTAGAGCAGGCACAGGGAAGTGTCTAAACCAGGAAGTGTGAACCAGGAAGTGTGATCGCACCGTCATTCCTGTTGCTAACAGGGAAGTGTTGCTGGCGCCCTTCACTGGCTCACTTATTAGACTTCTACCCACTTTCTGCCTGTCGCTCTCTCTCTCTCTTTCATTACATCGCTCTCACTTTAAAAAAAAAAAAAAAAAATCCATCAACTCTCAACCCATCAACTCTTGTCTTTCATCTACCTCCTTTAGCACCCTTTCTCTCTCTCTCTCCCCATTTCCTCCCTTTCTCTCTCTCGCCATTGCCTCCCTTTCTCTCTCTCGCCATTGCCTCCCTTTCTCTCTCTCTCCCCATCGCCTCCCTTTCTCTCTCTCCATAACCCCCTTTCTCTCTCTCCCCATCACCCTCCTTTCACTCTCTCTCCATCATCTCCCTTTCTCTCTCTCCCATCACCCTCTCTTTCTCTCTTTGTCCATCACCCTCCTTTCTCTCTCTCTCCATCACCTCCCTTTCTGTCTCTCCCATCACCTCCCTCCCTCCCTTTCTCTCTCTCCTCATCACCCCCCTTTCTCTCTCTTTCCCCATCACCTTCCTTTCTCTCTCTCCCCATCACCCTCCTTTCTGTCTCTCCCATCACCTCCCTTTCTCTCTCTCTATCACCTCCCTTTCTCTCTCTCTCCCCATTGCCTCTCTTTCTCTCTCTTGCCTTTGCCTCCCTTTCTCTCTCTCTCCCCATCGCCTCCCTTTCTCTCTCTCTCCATAACCCCCTTTCTCTGTCTCCCCATCACCCTCCTTTCACTCTCTCTCCATCACCTCCCTTTCTCTCTCTCCCATCACCCTCTCTTTCTCTCTTTGTCCATCACCCTCCTTTCTCTCTCTCTCCATCACCTCCCTTTCTGTCTCTCCCATCACCTCCCTCCCTCCCTTTCTCTCTCTCCTCATCACCCCCCTTTCTCTCTCTTTCCCCATCACCTTCCTTTCTCTCTCTCCCCATCACCCTCCTTTCTGTCTCTCCCATCACCTCCCTTTCTCTCTCTCTATCACCTCCCTTTCTCTCCCTCTCCCCACCACCTCTCTTTCTCTCTTTGTCCATCACCCCCTTTCTCTCTCTCCCCATCACCTCCCTTTCTCTCTGTTCCCATCGCCTCCCTTTCTCTCTCTCTCTCTCTCTCTCTTTCCCCATTCCTTCCCTTTCTGTCTCTCCCTGTCACCCTCCTTTCTCTCTCTCCCAATCACCCCCTCTTTCTCTCTCCCCATCACCCCCCTTTCTCTCTCTCCATCACCTCCCTTTCTCTCTCCCCATCACCTCCCTTTCTCTCTTTTTCCCATCACCTCCCTTTCTGTCTCCCCATCACCCCCCTTTCTCTCTCTCTATCACCTCCCTTTCTCTCTCCCCATCACCCCCCTTTCTCTCTTTTTCCCATCACCTCCCATTCTGTCTCCCCATCACCCCCCTTTCTCTCTCTCTATCACCTCCCTTTCTCTCTCCCCATCACCCCCCTTTCTCTCTTTTTCCCATCACCTCTCTTTCTCTCTCTCCCCATCACCTGTCTTTCTTTCTCTCCCATCACCCCCTTTCTCTCTCTCATCACCTCCCTTTCTCTCTCTCTCTCTCTCCATCACCTCCCTTTCTCTCTCTCCCCATCACCTCCCTTTGCCTCTCTCCCCATCACCTCTCTCTCTCTGCCTCTCTGCCTCTCTCTCTCTCTCTCTCTCTCTCTCTCTCTCTCTCTCTCTCTCTCTCACACACACACACACCTGTCTCATAATTGTCAGAAGCTTTTCTCTCTCCTTACTCTCTCCTGCTGAGTTTGTGGCACTCCTGTTGCAAAAGTTGTCAAATTGCACAGAAAGGTACTGTTTAGTTGAGTCAGCTAGCTTAGCCTAATATGCTACTTTGGGTGTCAAAAGGGTTACATATATGCAAATTGTTGTGTGTCCCTTGCAGCTAAATCATTTTTAAAAATGTGATGCCAACATCAGTTTTGGCATTTCGGCGACCCTGTGGCATTTTGAAAGATGCAGCAGTGCAGTTTGGTAAAAGGGTACAAAGGGCTGATGGGGGACTGGGGGGGGGGGATGTTTAGTGGGGACTAGACTGGGGTCTGTACATTATCTGTACAGAAAGCGGCAGTTAAATCAGAAATCCAAAGGAAGTTTTGAACCAGCAGGTTTCTGAAAAGCGACATTCGCAAGCTGTGATTTCCTCAAACTGAATTTCTAGGAATATATATGAATTTATGTGCATGTCGTACAGTATATGTGAAATATTTCCAGGGTTTTGGATTACCTATATAGCATGGCTAAATGCATCAATTTTCAGTGGACTTGGGCTTAAAAAGTGTCTGTGTATTGTTACTCCTTAAGCTGCAGGAGAAAAGAAGGCCTCTTTCTCATCATGGCATCCCAGCCTTTGTACCTTATAAGCATTGAGTGTGTGTGTGTGTGTGTGTGATTCTGTCTCTGGTTTCAGGCTTTTAAGATGTTGCAGATAACACGTCTGTGTGACTGTCCACTCAGGATACAGTTACTCTGTTTGTAGCACTGATTTATTCCCTTTGGAGCTCTGCTGAGGCTATTGAAACCTAAACGGTGTGTAGCGTTTTGCAGTGGAGGCTTACACACACACACACGCACACACATGCACACGTACACACACACTATCAGGTTGTTGCCTGAGGGAGCGTTTTGCCTGGTTAAAAGCTCTTTATGTGTCAGAGACTCGCCAACTGTCCCTCTGAGAGATGGGCCAACAGTTCAGGTTACAACAGGATGGCTGGATGATGGATACAAACTCTCACAACTGTGCCCGCTTGATGTCTGACACACAGAAAAAAAATAACTATAAAACTTATGTTTAAAGTTCAAGCTTTGCCAAGAGCCACAAAAGGAGCGTGAAATTAAAAAAATCCACCCCATGGCCAAACTTTTTAGCTCCTGGCTGATAATTTCTTGCAGTCAGCTTTTGAAATCTGCCTATAATTCTAAACCTTCTTTCAAAGAGCCACACTGGCAAGGAAAAAAATTAAGAGGGGGGAAAGTGAATGAGAAACGCTATTCCCATGCCAAGTAACAACCAATAAGGTTCCCCTGAGCGAGGTACTAAACCTCCAACTGTGCCAACAGTGGTAGACCGGTTGTTGTCGGCTCCCAGGGATGAACACACATACACACACACACACACACACACACACACACACACACACACACACACACACACACACACACACATACTCACTCATACATATCACACACTCACATTTTCTGCTTTGTTGTTGTTGTTACTTATATATATTTTGTTTTTATTAGTTTGCCATCACTTTTATGTAGTCATATTATTTTCTGTGTGTTATTTTTGTGTTATTATTGTATTTTTTTAGGTGGAGGCTTCAAATAAGCCCAATGGGTTTTCTGCCTCTCCCTGCACTGCATATTATTTGTTTATCTTTGTCATTTGTGTATTTTTTGAATTTGAGCAAAATAAAACTAAAACTAAAAAATGTGTGTAACTACTCTAAAGAAGAGAGTTGCAGAATAGCTTGTGTGCTAAAAATGTGAGTAAATAAAGTAAAGAACTAAGTAAAGGGACTATTACAAGAACTGATAGAATGGAGGTGGTAGGACAGACCTAATAAAACTGATAAAACTATATTTATTTATTTTTTATTTATCTATTATTTAAAGCCGTTTTTTTAAAGTTACAAACTGCTGTAAAGAAACGGAACAAAACAAATGAATTATATGTTCAACAATAATAAAAGGAAGGCTTGTGCTGTCTGTGTTTTAGTAGGCTTTTCTTCATGTTACTTCACCAGAACAAATACTTAACTTTGACCTATTTGTTGACTACTATTTCAGTCAACTTATAAATTAAAAGTCAGCAAGAAAACTTATGTTTCCAAGTTGAAGTGCCTTAATATTTTCTGCACTACACGAAGGACACAGAAGATGAGTGGTCCGGTTCTTGCCCGTGTGTCTTTTATTTCGACACCAAATAATAAAACGATGAACAACACAAAGCCTGCACCGCGGGTACATCACTCTAGGGGAGCAGCAGAGAGTCCAACAGTCTGTAGTAAATCAAAGCTCCCTTTCAGGGCTATAAAGACAAAATGTTTAATAGCTTTTGCGGGCTGCCAGACTGGCGGTGCGGGCTCAGCGTTCTGCGGCAGGACTTGTAGTTCACACACAGGCTCCTCTGCCAGCAGCTCCTGAAACACACAGATATAAAGAGAGAGTTTACCCAGGTGCAGGTGGCCTTGTGGGCAAGTTGTAGTTTTGGCTTTAGAAACAACTAACTGGCAAAGAAGGAATTCTGGTCAAAACATTAATCAAAATTCAATATATCACAATACAAAAATGTGACAATATGTTTTGTGGGGCAGAAAAATGAATCGTGATATTATCTCCATGTTATTCTGCTGTAATAATCACAAATGAGACGCTTGACCATCACAGTTTCACAAGCTCTCCATCCAAATTATATTATCTGCACTTTGTAATGACATTTTTACATTGTTATTTACAGTCTAGTGAGCCAATGGCATCACTAGAAAGATTTGTGGCTCAGAAATAAACACAATTCTGGACAGTCAGTCAGACTTTGTTGTCATTTAACTTTTATTAATTCCATCGTATCGTGTTTGTATTGAATCTTGAAGCTCATATTGCGTATCGTGAGATAAGCAGATCCTCCCATCGTGTGGCATTCATGATCTTGGAAGGCCAGCTGGTTCTTGAGGTTAAGCTCAACCAATCAGATTGTTTCTGCCTCAGATACTGTAAATGTTTGTAAACCTAAAACTAGTACTTCTGGCTCTCCACCCACTACCAACCAATCCCCACCCCACTAACCACAGAGATAAAATGGTATTAAAGACAAGTGTAAATTACCGTGAACATTATATTCCTTCTTTGATGTGATAGAGTGATGAACTTCCCCTCCAGAGCTCCTTTAAAACAAGGATTTTTTGTTTTGTTTGTTTGTTTGTTTGTTTTTTATCTCAGTTTCTTTCAATACCATCTCACCACACAGCAAAGATGAATCATCTGACGTTTTTTGTTGTATCTTTTTTTTCTTTGATGTTTCATCTTCAGTTAAATATTTTATGGTCTGCAACAATCTCAGCAAGAATTACAATTAGTTCTGTGCATTTAAACATCAAAAGAGTGCACGGAGGAATGTCTTATAGATGCTGATTTAGGTTAATCCACTAATTTTACATCTTTGCTACCATTTCTCTTGCAATTAATCATTGTTTGTTAGGGTGTTATGTCAATCATGTTACAGAGAGGAATTAAAGAGATGGTTGCAGGGGATTGCATCAGATTATTACATTATTATTGGGTTTTTACTTTTGGAGAGAGGAAGGAAATGGTTCCAAATTACAGTAGGTGCTAACAAACAGTTGTACTTTTTATCTTTGTGTGTGTGTGTGTGTGTGTGTGTGTGTGTGTGTGTGTGTGTGTGTGCAGCCCCCTCCCCGGTGAGTGTGGTGAGGAAAGGTCATGCTGGGAAGAGCAGCATCGGTGTTTCTTGGGCAGAACCTGATCGCCCCAACGGCATCATCCTGGAGTACGAGATCAAGTATTTTGAAAAGGTAAAACAAAAAATATTTATCTATATACATCATTAAATCTAGAGCTACACAAATACTCAAATATTGACTGCAATATATGTATGGCAAAAGGGAAATACGTTTCAAACATCCATCTGAACAATGTATTCTGGAGAGAAATTAGCCTGTTTCATGGGATTCCTGTAACACAATCAAGTTGCATGTTGAAAATATTGTTTTTATTTTATTCAAAAGAAACTCGTCAGACCGTATTAGTGTTTTTTTACATGGGTCAGGGGTTCAGGTTTTGTGCTCCCTACACCAGACTCTGTGTGTTTATGCAACTATCCTGTTAAGTGTTCAGAGTTTCAGAGTTTTTCCATGATTTTCCAGACTGTTCCCCTCGCCACATTGAATAAGTTTGCAGTTCTTGTGATTGATAGACTCACTATTTTGGAAACTGTTAGCTGCATATGTTGCTTCGAGAAATCGCATATAAAAGTGACAATTGCAAGACATTTTTTTAAAGCTGACACATACTAATAATACACATGCTAATTACTGTACCTGTGCAGCAGCCTTTGTACTTGTGACTTAGTCACTTTAAAGTTAAAGTCCTTTATCATTTGGGGTTTCTGTTATTTTGTTCACACCCTGTTCAACCCTCACGGTTTCTACTTTTCTACTTCTCACGCTAATGCATTGTAATTTATGTCATTTTAGACCAACATTATTCTGTTTAGCTCTCAGCGATACCACAGGGCATACATACATACATACATACATACATACATACATACAGTATTCTGGCAGCAGTGGCCTTTAAAAGTTGGCTTGTACAACTCCTTAAAGTACTTATTTGTACTTTTCCCTGCTTTAAAGGCTTTAAAGGGTTTGATGACGTAAGCTTGTTTTGTTATTTCTATTTGACTGCAGTGGATTTCAATCATAATTACTCTTCTGAGAAGGCTCCAATTTCACCTGAGTGCGACAAAAAAAATCACAATGGCGGATTTTACAGCATCCTGCCTTAACTTTGTTAATACGTTACATTTACAGACATTTTTAGACCAATGTCATTCAAACAAGCCATCAGAGATGCCACAGGATATACTTTGTCTTTGAGCATTTTTTCTTCCTCTAAATCTGGCACACTGAAAAAAAAACTCACCTCAAAAAGACCCAATAGTTCCAATATGGGATTTAACAGAGTGTATCAGTTACTTAATTTCACTTTCTGACTTGGGTTGTCTGCATGAGATCACAGAGCAGAAAATACTTTCTCGGATATGACATCCTGCAGCTGTGTCTTTTTCAGCTGGACCTGGGTAGACTCAGCAATTTGATGCTGCTATCCTGATGATTTCTCCTCTTCCCTCTCTCTTTTTTCTCTCTGTCATCCTGTGCTGTCTTCTTTTCTGGGAAGGTCAGAATAAAGGTATACAGGAGAGGAGATGAGAGCTGCGGTCAGTGGTTAGCTAATGGCTTCTGGCTAATGGAGGGGCATTTAGCTGTGTTTAAACCTGATGTGGTTACAGTGGGGAAACTGATCCTTACACACACACACACACACATATATACACACACACACACCAACTGCAGGTAGCTTAACCATGCACATACACATAAGAATATACATTAACACATGAATATAGGAGTGCTAATAAGAGTGCTCCACATGGGGATGCATATATGCACAAATGCAACCATGCAGACACCAAGTGAAGAGAAAGAGAAATTGATCAAGGCCTTTTTCTATGAGGTTTTTATCCGGATTTTAATTTTATTTATTTGTGTTTATTTTCTATTCCTTTACTGTTGTTCTATTATTTACTTAATTGCTCTTCTTTTAGTTGTGTTTTTATCGACACTACCTTATAACTTTACTCCATGCTTTTTATTTGTTGTGATGTACTTTGTAACAATTGTTTTGAAAGGTGCTCTATAAATGAAGTGGTAACACTTCACAATAAGGGTCACTAAGTTAAGGGTTAGTTAATGCTTAACAACTAACCCTTAATTAACAGTTAACTAATGTGTCTGGTAATCATTTACTAATGGTGTTCATGTTAACTAAGGTATTAATTTATACATTATTTAATAGTCATCTTTATAAATTATTAAATAATATATAAATTAATACCTTAGTTAACATGAACACCATTAGTAAATTACACACTCGTTAACTGTTAATTAAGGGTTAGTTAATGCTTATTAAGCATTAACTAACCCTTAACTTAGTGACCCTTATTGTAAAGTGTTACCAATGAAGTTTATTACATTATTATTATTATAAGTCTTTTCCAACAACACATCATCAGCAGGGTTAGAAGAATATATCCAAAGCATCTTAAAAAAACAACCGTTAACCCCTTCTCCCTCTCTCCCTTCCTCTACCCCCCCTTCCAGGAGCAGGACTCCAGTTATACCATAATTAAATCCAAGGAGACGGAGATGGTGGTGGAAGGCCTGAAGCCCTCCTCAGCCTACATCTTCCAGGTCAGAGCCGGGGTCAAACACAACAACCAAGACGTTGCTAATTGATGATAAGAGAAAGGAAAATCAATTCCATGAAGGCAAAGGGCAGCTACTTTTAAAGAATCTAAAATATAAGATAGCTTTGATTTGTTTAACACTTTTTTGGTCACTGCATAATTCCATTTGTGTTATTTCACAGTTTGGCTAGCTTTACTATTATTCTAAAATGTGGAAAATAGTAAAAATAAAGAAAAATATGTGTGTCCAAACTTTTGACTGGTAGTGTAAATTGTTTCCATATTGGAACCCTCAGGTGCAATAACACAAATCAAGCGAGCTACTTCCATCTATCCATCCATATTTATTGCTGTTTATATGAGTCACAGTGGCAGCAAGGCAAAGCAGCACAGTTCAGATGTTTTGTTTTTTGTTTTTTTTTTCCTACCAACTTCCTCCAGCTGGTCCTGGGGGATCCCCAGGCACCCCCAGGCATGCTGGGAGATGTAGATGCAGTAGATGTAGTTTTATCTAATAATCTCATCTGTAACCAAAGAGGTACAGTAGGCCTGCAATGCAATGAAATGCAATATAATGAAGTGCCATGTTTGAATATTATGTATTACAGGTGCGAGCCAGGACCTCAGCAGGCTACGGGGCGTTTAGCCGACGTTTCGAATTCCAGACCAGTCCTTACTGTGAGTACAGCTGACAGGAGGGAGGTGTGTGTGTGTGGGGGGGGGGGGTGTCAGGTCAGAGAGAGAGAGAGAGATGGAGAGAAAAAAAGAGAGAGAGATGCGGAGAAGAGGGAGTGTGTGTGTGTGTGTGTGTGTGTGCGTGTGTGTGATAGGGAAAGAGATTCTTTCCCCCATGACAGGACAATAAAGTTAAACTTGTACGTGACTCTGACCTGTTTTGGTAGCTGCATCAACAACAGATGTCAGGTGTGTGTGTGTGTGTGTGTGTGTGTGTCTGTGTGTGTGTCGTATGTATGTGTGCATCTAACCCCTCCTCCTCTGCCTTGGCAGTAACTGCCACCAGTGAGCGTGCTCAGGCTTCCATAGTAGCGGTGGCCGTCACCTTGGCTCTAGTCCTACTGGCAGTCGTCGCTGGATTCCTGCTCAGCGGACGGTAAGACACACACACACACAACACACACACACAACACACACACACACACACACACTGATTAGTTTCCGTGTAATCACCACCAGACAGTTGCTCATAGCTGTGTAGCACAATACCATGACAGGAAGTTAAGACGCTGCATCCTGTCTGACACCTGTGAGAACACATAAAGAAAACCAGTAGTACTTGATAAATATGCTGCAGTATAATGGTATGTTCAGGAGGTCATTCATTTTCAACTGCTTCCATGTTTTTCCATACTCTGATGATGATGCGGTGAAGCATGAACCAATCAGAGCAGAGGGAAGGTAGTGTAGGGTAGTTCTGTTTACTTTATTATCATTTACTCGACAAATTGTTTCAATTAACAAGAACGGTGATTTGTCAAATAAAATAAAAACGAGACAAATGCAAAGATATGGCAGTGTGACATTATTAGTTGGTGCACACAAACATGATGAGGACATGAACGGTCAGGGACACTTTTCTGCTCCGTTGGCGACAAGTTAGCTCAGTACACCAGGCTGTTTTTGTAGCTTTTGTAGCCCACACAACACACCATAAGTGTTAACCAACATATACTGTAAGTCCTTATTCCTTCCCGTCCCGCATTAGTTCCACAGCAGATGCCGGCGCCTATTTGTCTGAAAAATGTTCATAGAAATGAATAAATAATTTTCAGTACAAACCAACTGGTTGCCAAGTCACTCCATCTCAATTCTTACGGCCGAAACAAGAGCCAACTTTGAGTTCGCTCAAAAGTGTTATACTACATTGTAGCAAGTATTTTACTGTAGTGCTCTGGCTGCCACAGTAAATGTGAAATATACGACACAGAACAGCCATATTTGTATTCATAAGCAATAAAAAGAGCTTTGCATTGAATATTGTTGCAGTACACTTGGGAGTCGTGAGCCCATGTATTTATTTATTTATTTAGTTTTCACTGTGTCTTTTTCACTGTATGTTGTATCATATACATACTATATCATGGAACAATTGATAACCAGATCAGGAATTAACAATAATAACACCAATCATACAGCGGTAATACAATCCAGCAGTCCAAATCATGTTGTGGCATTGGGAACATTAAATTACATACATTGAAAAACAGCAATACTGTATGTTAGTGGCAGAATGAATGCGTGCGCATGCGGTCAGAAAATGACCAATCAGATTGCTTTGCTCAAACCACCAGTTGTATAATGCAATTTTCTGGAAAAGACAATGCTGTGCGAATTGTGATTGAGACACAGAAAATGTCATCACATGTCTGTCAACAGAGATTTGAATTTATAGTGACAAGCCTGTAGGCCCGTCTCTGGAGAGATGGATGGTTATTATTACTATTAGATGGAAGGTTGGAGTAAAGGTTAATTCAAGACACTGCAGCCATGCTGTGTGTGTGTACGTGTGTGTGTGTGTGTGTGTTCTTCTACCCTTGTAAGGAAATTTGATTCTGCTCAAGTAAATGAAGACAAATTAAATTTTGTAAAGACAGGACATTCTGACTTTCCTTGTTTAGGAAACAGACCGTTCATCCCAACAAAACCTAAAGGGAGAGGCTGCTCAGAGTGTGAAACTGAGAGCGTAAAAGTTTTTTGTTTTGTTTTCCATTTTTTTCTTTCGTAACAGACCAGTTATGAGCATTTCTTTGAAAATGTGGTTGTTTTATTGACTTACTAAAAGGTGACGCTGACTAACAAAAATGAGATATGGAAAATCTCATTTCCAACCCAAATCTTTCTCCTTTGTTGTGCAGCATCATAGGATTTAGCACAAGGGTTAAGGTTAGAGTTTTGTTAAAGTGATGTTGAACTTTAGTAGTATCTTGGGTTGTGTAGCTTCCTGGACATGATAAAACCCCCAAATAGGTGATTCTGTTATCTGTTACTCCAGTAGAGGACATTTGAGAGTTGAGTATTTTTCTCTTTCCATTCACTGCCATTGTATGGAGGAACAGTCTGAAAATCACACTTCTAGCACATAAACAAACTCGAACAAAGCAGATTCTGACAATATATAAGAAAACTAGTCATTATGCTGAATTGTTTTTAATTAAACTGGTTTCTTTATGTTTATTAAACCTTTCAGTTTGAACAAGTGTAACACCGAAATCCAGTCTGAGAAAACTTAAGCCGATGGAGTGAAGAAAATAGTACATTTATCAATACTTGTAAACAGGGGAAAAAAAGTGAGAGACTCGTTTTTTATATATTGACAGAATCTGCTTTGTCAAAGTCCTGTCTCCCACCTTTTTCCAGGCTTGTGTTTGAGGTTAAGGTTTGGGGATGAATGTAAGCCAGTGGATTCTCCTGAAGTTTGGTCGGCTAGTCTCGCTCTGTTTCACGGCAGCATTTAGCGCTCTGTGCTTCATGCTCGATACGCTGTGTAACTGCTGTATTAGCATTTAGCATGCCTCCAGGCTCGTATGACCTCCTCTTGATCTTGGCTTGGAAACGCTACAGTCAGTCTTCCACATTCACACATTCACACATTAACACAAAACAACCACATACACATACAAAATCAAGGCAGCACACATGCACAAGTAAAAGCACACATACACATACACTGGCCTGAGTCGAAATATTACACGGTTGTTGTGAATACATTTCACCTAATACCCCCAAATACTCTTTTTGTCCTTTTAAATACACTTAAAAAACTCAAAAATAAGAAGAAACTGTATTTATATAGCACTTTTCAAAACAAAGTTAGAAAGCTTTGATATTGAAATTTGCAATTTCAATATCATATATGTATATATATAAGAAAATAGTGACAATAAAGACTACATTTAAAATGAGACACCAAGAAAAAAAAAGTACCAAATGAGAACAACTTGAACTTTGAAATTCCATTATAGCCACTAATTGACTCAGGCTGGGTGCTGTAACGCTTTTATCTAATTTCAACTCCTGATTTCATAGTCGATCCATGTGATTAACGATCCATTATTTGACCTTCATCCATTCATGTATGTATCTAGCCCTACTTTTGTTGATTCCACCCATCCATTCATTCATTTTTTCATCCATCCATACTTTTGTCGATCCGTCATTCATTCAACTGTCCGTCCCTCGGGCCGTTGGTTCATCATTTCAGTCATTCAGTTCATCCTTATTGAATAATTTATTCATACAGATGTGTAGCTCTTTGACAGAATGATCGGACGGAGCAGACAGCGGCTGCACTGGTTCCGTTTCAGGATTCAAAAGGCAAACCGAAAACCATGCAGCGGTGATTCCGGTTCAGTTAAACTGGGACGGGGGGCGAGGATCACCGTGGTTTGGTGTGGGGGAGGAGAGATGGGAGGAATGCCAAATTTTTCAGTGATAGATTTGGGACACAAGCACCACAACCCCCTCCAACCACTGACCCCTCCCCCCCTCCCCCTCCTCCTCCTCCTCCTCCTCCCGCGTGACCCTCCAACCTACACACACATGCATACACATCCAAACACAATGAGAACACACATGTCTAGACACACACACACACACAAGTATACACACACACACACACACACATACGCACAGACGCGTGTATGCATGGGTTAACAAACACACAGATGCACACGCAGGAAGTTGGAGGGCTGAGTGGGCACTGAACACGCTCAAACCCCTTGACTCATCGGATCCAGCAAACCAAACACTGACTGTCCCCCCAGGCACACACACACACACACAGACACACACACACACACACACACACACACACTCCCCTCCCCCAGACTATCCAGCTGCCCATACCAACCCCCCCTGGCCAACCCTGGCTCTCCTACAGAGACCTGTGATGGGAAAGACTTGGACAGAACCCGTGTGTGTGTGTGTGTGTGTGTGTGTGTTGATGTGTTCACAGACTTGGGCATTAGGTCTTCAAGGAAAGGAAGATGAGGAAAATCCTATAATGTAAAAAACATTTTGTTGACCCTTAGGGTTAGAATTGTAACGCTAAGGAAAAGATTAAAATTAGGACTGTGTTGGCTAGAGTTGAGGTCGTACATTTGAGATAGAAAGTCAGAAATTAAATCAACAGAATGTTCTCACAACTACAGCAATTTGTGCATCTGTGTGTGTGTGTGTGTGTGTGTGTGTGTGTGTGTGTGTGATTGCGTGTGTGTGTTTGCTTGTGTTTGCCTATAGGATCATGTTTAAAATCAATCTGTTCATATTTAATCTGCGTTATCTCTGATGCTGCTTGTCTAAATATTGACAGACAGAAGCTCTTAGATCTCTCTCTCACCCTCTCTCTCACTCGCACACACACACACACACACACACACACACACACACACGCATAACACAACCTAGAGATTTTGGCCCACAGATCAGAGGGCACGCACATGTTTGTGTTTCCACACCCACGCAAAAGAGAAAAAGAGAGGAAGAAAGAGACAAAAGAGGCAAAAGCCAATCGCTCCAGGATTTCATGAGTTTTAATTGTGGGTTTTTCCTACAAAGTGATTATCGTGACCAAAAAAGGCTTGATCTGTCTTTGACCTTTACTGGGAACATGCAAAGCCAATTTGTGCTCTTTTCTGTGTTTGTTTGTGGTGAAAGTCAGAAGTTTGATGAAAAAAATTTGAGTGCAAGTTGTTTTGTTGACAAGTGCTTTGTGGTGAAGTAACATTTTAGGAAAATTGCAGTCCTTTGCTGTTTTTTTTCAAAGGTGGGAGGTTTTATTTTGCAGTAAAAGCATGGTAGTTGCAAGCGCTGGCAATATTTGTAGGAAACTGTTGATTTTGCAAAAAATCTTGAAATTGTAAACTAGGAAATTACTCAAGGAAATGAAAAGCTTGTCTTGCACTCAAACGCAAAGTGTGAATGTGCCTTGTGTTGGCCGGGGTTTGCTTCCGGGGTTTGCAATCACTGTGATCTCTGTCTGTAAATCTGTCTTTTTCCTCCTGTCTGTACCTGTCTCTGTTTGCTGCTTGTTTAGATACAGATAAAACACACGAGGGCAGACTAATAGATACCTCTTAATAGGAATTAGAAATTTAACTAAACTGCATGAGAAAAGTAGGATGTAAAATCATTGCTAAAAGGCCATGCCTCATTAAGAGATTTAATTGGACCGGAGCTGAAACTGTACAGAAGCATTTATCTCCCAGACAGAATGGTCTGCAATATGTGTCCTCAATTAAAACACAGCACTAGTGATTCATATTTTCTGTTTTTTTTTTTTATCATCTTGTCTGCATGCACACATGCTTTTGTACAGATGTGTGATGGGTGTTAATGTTTGAGCATTGCGTTGACCTATATATCGCGTGTCACTGATGCAAATGAACTGAAGATGTTCTACAATATGTGTCAGAAATGACAGCAGCACTGTTTTAAAAAAGAAAAAACAAAAAACTCTAGTCTGTGCTTTTTGGTGTGCACACAGATGTGCGTGCTTACAGATGTTTGATGGGTGCTCATGTGTAAACATCGCCAAGATAGTCACTGATGCAAGTGTTTCCCTCTCAGGCGGTGCGGCTACAGCAAGGCGAAGCAGGATCCTGAAGAGGAGAAGATGCACTTCCACAATGGTCACAGTAAGTTAAGAGTGCCCGAACTGATTTTGTTTGTGTGTGTGTGTGTGTGTGTGTGTGTGTGTGTGTGTGTGTGTGTACACGCATGAGGTCGTCTAGAGTTTACAAGAAGACATACAGTAGAGGGTTCAAATAGCGGTCGTGTCTCTGTGGGTTCGTTCACCCCCATAGGCGTGTGTGTGTGTTTGTGTGCTTGTGTGTGTGTGTGTGTGTGTGTGTTCACATGCGTGGGTGTGTGTGTATTTTCCTTGTGCAGATGACAATTTTCTTTTATTCCAGAAGCAGTTTTTTTGAATGACATAGCTTCAAAGCAGGTCCCTGGCAGCCATGTTGGTGGAGGACACGGCGAGCTGTGATGATTTATAGGCCATGACAGCTTAATTTATTTGGCCACATTCTTGGCATTGTTTCCTCGTGCCCATCTGTTGGCAGCAGAGCCAACATGGCTGCTCCCAACTCACAACAAGTCAGGGAAACCTCAGAGCTGTCAGCGCGTGTTGCACACATTTAACGTGAATGACCATAATCCACCATCTTGTCATATTGATTCATGCCGTGTGACGAAATGTTTAAAGTATCGACTGTTCAGTTAGTTATTATAGATTAGGGCTGGGCAATATATCAATATTATATCGATATCGTGATATGAGACTAGATATCGTCTTAGATTTTGGATATCGTAATATCGTGATATGGCATAATTGTTGTCTTTTCCTGGTTTTAAAGGCTGAGACTGTTCTAGCTGTTCTATTATTTGCCTTTACCCACTTAGTCATTATATCCACATTACTGATGATTATTTATCAGAAATCTCATTGTGGAAATATTTTGTTAAAGCACCAATAGTCATCCCTACAATATTGTCGCAATATCGATATCAAGGTATTTGGTCAAAAATATTGTGATATTTGATTTTGTCCATATCGCCCAGCCCTACTTACAACTGAACATTTAGCCCACTTCGTAGAAAGATATATATCGTGTATCGCCATTCAGCCTAAAAATACTGAGATATGATTTTTGGTCCATATCGCCCAGCCCTATTATAGATATAATACAGTTTTAATAAAGGTGTCTTCTCCATACTGTTTCATAATTGGGATTTATAAACAATAGAGACATGGATTATCATATTTGATAAGACAGCTGTTTTTCTGTATTTGATTTCATGAATGATACTAGAAAATCATCACAACTGATTATACCACATGATCAGTGTTTGTGCATGACAGTGAAATTAAAACCTATGGGAGTATGTCACCACTGGGGTAATAATAATAATAATAGGACCACATTAGAAATTTCTGCTTTTAATTCTTTCACATTATCCTCTGTGCACAGATGTGGAGGCATATGGAGATTTTAAAATGTACACGTCTCTTTGCCCAAATTAAATGATGGCAGCAATGATGGTGATAATAACAAATATAATGACGATTGTGTTGATGATAACAATGATGAGATAATTGCTATAATGCTGTTGATGACAGTGATTTTAATGGTGACAACACTGATGAATGGCGTAGTCCTTTATAGCTCAGTTAGCAGAGCGAGGCACAAAAACACTGCCCGGTTTTTCCACTCGGTCCACCCATGCTAAAAATGTACTGTAAGGCTCTTTGGATAAAAGAGACCACCAAATGTCTATTGTTAAAATGTTAAATAGCATATGAATGCTAATGACGGTATATATATATGTGTGTCTGCAGTAAAGTTCCCGGGGGTGCGTACCTACATCGACCCCCTCACCTATGAGGACCCCAACCAGGCAGTGCATGAATTCGCCCAGGAGATCGATGTCTCCTTCATCTCCATAGAAAGGATCATCGGAGCCGGTGAGTCGACTGATTCAGTACTGAGCGTCAGTATTGGGCAGCTTGTGGCCTGCATTGGATATCACAAAATGTGAACATTATGACACAATCTAATGCACTGGTGTAAATTTGTTCAGCCAACTACGCCCTTGGTGAAATACTCGAAAGTGCTGCTGAAACTTATGTCTAACAATAGTTTAGTAAAGGAAACTGGATTTAATAACAATAAGAGGTCTGCCATAATATATAGTAATGTTGTTGAATATATATATTTAAGAAATGGTCTCAGAACTGTTTTCTTAATACTTCTACCATCTCACATCATATTTTCTTCAAGCTGCACAAGGGTGCGTTCAGAAAACACCTTTTGAAAGAGTTTAAGCGTACTTCCTTATAGGGCTGAACAATTAATTGAAATTTTATCGAAATCGCAATATGGCCTACTTCAATTTTCAAATCGCAGGAGGCGCAATATTTGTTAAAGGCGAAATGTGTGTCAAAATACCATTTTAAATTAAATATTGTGGTGCTGCAGAGATGTCCTGGCCTACACATCATATTCTACAGACTTAAGAAAACATCTTTGTTTGGTACAGATCCCCGCAAAAATCACACCATAATCATTTTAATATGTTTTTCAATGAAAAAGACAATAATGATGTAAAAAATTGTCATTCCCTCTAATATCGCAAATCATATCGCAATTGCGATATTAGTCAAAATAATCGCAATTAGATATTTTTTCAAAATCGTTCAGCCCTACTTCCTTATATTGTTCTCTATGGAGCCGTGCGCTCAGGGGATCTCCCAAAGCAACGAACCTCACATTTTTATGAATGTGCCATAGTTGAATATGCTGATACTTTTGCACAGTGCGAGTGTTGGGGGCACGTCACCCATAGTGGACCAATCAACATCGATGATAAACATGAGTGACTGTAAATGAAACGTATAGGAAAAGCTCGTGGTTCGCCACAAGGATTATTACAACCTGAATGCGTAAGCCTGGCGGTGGGGGTTAGTGGTGAATATTTATGATTTCAGTGATTAGCTATCATATCCAAGCAGTATAAACACTGTACGGTGTCTGTAAACTAGGCTAACGTTAGCTAAATTAGCCTAGATTGTTCACACACCGCAAACAGACCTTTTGCAACGCACCTTGCTTTTTTAAACGCATGCAAAGGGCATTGTCTGAATGCAACCTATAAATATCACCCTCATAATAGTACATCATTGTAGAGATACACATGTTTACACACAAGTCCATTAAGCCAAACATTTTACCAGGAAATGACACTTCACACAGCTATAAATGGTCCATGTGTTCTGCTGACAAATGTGTTGATTTGCTACATTTGTTGTGATTTGCTACACTTGCTGTGCAGCAGTGAAATACGGTAAATAGGCCCTGCAACACCTGTTGTGATTTCAGTTTCCCCCTTCATAAATCCATAAATCCATATCTAATGTCTAATGTGAGTATTGGATCTGGAGTTGAATGATGCTTGGCTGGTATTGGTACAGAAATCAAAAGTTATGTCGTTATATGATATTATGGCAATCTCAAACAGCATCAATACAAATGGATTACTAACCGTGGTTTAATTATTTAAATGAAAAAATAGTCCAATAGTGTATTGGATTGCGTGCGCACGTGTGTGTGTGTGTGTGTGTGTGTGTGTATGTGTGTGTTTGGCTGGGCTATTCCTTGCGCTCCATATGTTGCCACAATAGAAAAACCTGACAAGTGATGGCACTTAAGAGATGTTTATTTATTTACTGGGTTATTTTTGGGGGCTGTGTTCCCTCTCTGGAGCTTTACTTTTATACCCAAAAGTGGATTGGATCTGTTAGGTTGAAATGGATATGTTTTTAGTTTCAGATCAATCAATCAATCAATAAAATAGATAAATACTGTTATTGATGAACTCTCAGGCTTAACTGGGTTAGGCCTCACAAAAAGCAATTAACCCTCAGTGTGGTTTAGCTTTGGACAAAAAGAAATGGTTCAGGTCAGGTTGGACTCAGATGTTGAGGCCACAGTCAAGCTTTGTCCCTCTGCCTCAGGCGAGTTCGGGGAGGTGTGCAGCGGACCGCTGAGGCTGCCGGGGAAAAGAGAGATCCAGGTCGCCATCAAGACCTTGAAGGCGGGCTACACCGAGCAGCAGAGACGCGACTTCCTGTGGGAGGCGTCGATCATGGGCCAGTTTGACCACCCAAACATCATCCACCTGGAGGGCGTGGTTACCAAGAGTGAGTCCGCAGCATGCAATTTCCTTGTCAGGCAGAGTGTTTTGTTTTTGGTATAAGATTTAGTGACGTAAAGATAATACCTGTAGGTTTTACTTTACATATACAACCATTAAAGGAAATATTAGTTCTATAGTTCTTTAGTTTGTCCCTGTAAGATAGTTTCTATCAGCAGATCTATTTTGTTCCTGTCTCTGTTAATTTCAAAGCTCACTCAGTAGAAATCACAGAATATCTGACTAAAACTCCCCCATTGTCTCAAGTAAAAGAGCAATGAACTGGGGCTACTAATATAGATGGCAACTGTCTAGTTTTGTTGCTATACCATCGAAATGTGTCTTCCCTACTGATTTGTCAGCAATATTCTAATGAGACTATTTTCCACTTGCCAACTTTACGCACCAGTATTTTAGTCCAAGCAAAATTTTGTAATATATGCTTGCTCAAATCAAGTCGCTAGGGAAAATCTATAGCTTGAGTCTGCCCCTTTCCCCTCCCCTCCCCACGCACCATTATTTAATCAGTTCAATATCATTAGATTTGATTATTCATGTGTGTTGTTGTTGTTTTTTTTTTAATGAAGTGTGAGTTATTAAGTGAGTTCTAATATTTTGTTTCTCAGGCAAGCCAGTGATGATCATTACTGAATACATGGAGAATGGATCACTGGACACCTTCCTCAAGGTAGGAGAGGAGGAAGAGGAGGACGATTATGAGGAGGAGAAGAGGATGATTATAGGAGATAGACAGTGGATAAAGAGGAGGAGGAGGAGGAGGGTAGGGAAAAGCTCAAGAATCTATATATACAAACTGGAATGAAAGTAAGAAGAATATATGATGGTTATAATTGAAGGTTTTTGCAACACCTCTGGCTTAACCATGAGGAGGTGGAGTGGAATGGGTCAAGGTTGTGCTGAAACACCCACTGGAGTCTACTTAATGTAACTTGGGGAGGAGAAAATGGGAGGTGATGAGGATGTAACTTTGTGAGGAGAATTGGGGAGGTTGTGGGATGCAAGAGACAAATTAAGAGAGGTGGAGAAATGCTGTTTGTCGATATGCCAAATGGGGAGCACAATGATCTGAGTTGGAAATTAACCACATTCAATCTCCCTGCAGGGGGAAATAGATTTTTGAGAGCTGTGTGTAATGGAGGTACAATGGAGGTAGAAAATTAGAACGTTTTCCTCCCAAACTGTCATCACATCCAGTTCACTAGCTCAGATTTCTACACATTCAGACTGAAATAAAAGTGATGTGATGATTGGAACTGAGAGAAAATGTATGTGCAAAATCTATAACATCCTGACAAGGTTATATGCATGTGTGAAGATGTCAGCCCTAGCCCTAGGTGTGCAATAATTTTGACTCTAGGTCATGTGATTAGGTTATGTTGGCATCTGTCAAGGAGACACAGTAGCTCTGTCCCGAGTTTGTCAGCATGGTGCAGATGTTTAAATCTTCCTACAGCGCATGAGGATGTTGGCCCTGAGTGTGAGACTGAAGGTTTGCCAGACATTTCCGAAGGCAGCAGAGCGCTCGTGTCTGGATTTATGTCCATACTGCCTGGAGATTTTGGCCCTCGGTCGTGGACCAAGGTTGCGCTGGACAACTCTCAAAGGGTCGGGAAGAGAGTTTTGAGGATAGAGCAGTAATATACAGTATATTTAGCAAGGGAATGCTAAGAGATGATAAACCTTGATCGTGAACTGAGGTTGCACAAATGGCCTCGAGGCAGAGATTTGCATGAGTGCCTAAAGGTGAATGTTGAACTATGAGTAACGGTGCATGAGGGTACCGTGAAGAAAACTGGTGAGGCAAAGAAGGTTCGAAGGTTAGATAGTGACTTAAAATGAGTCAAGAGCTGGTGGGTACTGGGGTATATAAACATAGATTAGAGTGATCAGTTTTAGCTACGCTTGTAGCTTGTGGGCATGCACCATATTTGCATGAATCCTGGTCTCATAAGCACTGGTGGATCTATTTCTTAAGCCAGTGACAAGTCATGGTTTAACTGAGCTTGGCATGTTGGTATGGTATGGAGTGGCTTGTGATGGACAGAGCATGATTGTAAAAGGTAGTGAAATTATGTGGAAGTGAGTGTAAAATATAAATGTAAATTGGTGGCCTGAACCAAACTGAACATTTTGTATTTGCAGAATTTGATGATAGTGAATAGTGTCCGTGTCCACTCATGGTACTGTACTGTCTTTGGATGAAAAAGTGTTCACCAAATATGTTATATGTTATGTTAAAGAGGGATGCAAGAGGAGGACAAGAGAGCTGGATTGAGAGGACCGCAAGATGTAGTACCCTGTAAGTTGGATTTTAAGGGAAGAGGCAGTCTGGCAAACCACCTGTTACAATGGCAAGATGCAGTTGGCGGACAAGGCTAAATGCTGCATGAAAAAAGGAGAACCCCTGTAGCAGATGGCTAATGGAGAGAAATCTAGTGATATGATTCAGTACAGCAGTGAGGGAGGATGGAACAGATGACGACGGTATATTTCAGAAAAGCAGTTATGGAAATTCAGGAAAGCTGAGAATGTGAACGGTGGCGTTTGGAGCGTTCAGGAGGAGTGAAGAAGGCAGAAGGGAAAGATCAAAGTCCTCACCTGACAGGATTTTCTCACCCAGACCGGCGGGAATAGGAGGAGGCTGCGAGACAAAAGACAGGAGGAAGGAGGAGATGCGGGATGGGCTGTGGTCAGCAGAAACTACTGACGTGGCCGTGCTGCGTGATCCTGAATGGGGGAAGGAGGAAGAGGACCTGGGGGACCAGCAGCAGGAGGAGCAGCATGGGAAACCCGGGGAAATAATTCCATGGATGGCTGGAGAACTGAGGCCAACACAGCCATGAGAAAAAAACGGGGGTAACGTCAGCTGGATTGGCCGCTGCATTAGCTATTGCAGCTATGGACGATGGACTAGAAGGAAGGTTCATAATGGGCTTAACCTCTCATTTCACTTAGAAGTGGGAGGTTCAGCCTAAGGTGTTATGGATGGGGAAAAGGTAGCTGTGGCGGTGATGAAAACTGAGGTTGAGAAGGAGAGGGAGGCTCACGAGAGATTTTAGCAGTATGCCTATGGAGACTTGAAGAGAAGATCAGGTAGGGGTTGGATGGTTTACAGTTGGGTTGGATGGGGCAGAGGCGGAGACCTGACTAGCAGTGAGAGCTACTATGAGGACAAAATGAAGAGGAGCCGCAGCGGAAGGGTCTGCAGGTAGGAGGGAGAGAGCAGAGGTGCTGTGACAGAGCTGTGAGACTAAAAAATCACACACCCCAAATAACCAGACCTTAATATAGTATGCTGTGTTCATCAATACTGTGTCAGTGTTAATGTCTGCGCACATGAGTTGACAACATGTTTTCCTTTGGATCTAAGCAGTCAGCCTGAGTACTTATCTTTGCATTAGTATCTTGGTAGATATACGCACCAAAAAAGGTCATTTGTACAAGTGTTGTGATTTTGATGTTTGGTTATTATGGGCCCAGTGCTGTGAATTCAGAGAATTCAGATCTGTCGGCTCTTTCAAAGTGCCGCCTCCTGACTAGAGTGCTAAGGTAGAGAATAGATATACCCTAACAGATATACCCTCCTACTAGGCCAATAGAACGCTTTGCTCCCTTAGCATTTTGCGCAGTTATTGCAAACCACCCAATTATTAATATTTAGGATTAGCGGATTTGCAATCTCGGAACCCATCGTCTATCGGTCTGACGACGATTAGACTTTGGGGCGACGGCTAATATTTCGGGGTTTCCGGTGTAGCCAGCGGACATCCAGGCCAAGACTTCCTCTTCCATGCGCCGGTCATTGTTTACAGTCCGATTAGCAACTTGAGATGCGAGAATGGAGTTGGAGTTGAGAGACGACGTCTACATTGATACTTTTTGTAGGTGTTTTAGGTCCAGACGACATTTTGGCTAATCTCTATAAACAGATGTCTGCATATGAGACGTCATCTCTCAACTCCAACTCCATTCTCGTGTCTCAAGTTGCTAATCGGACTCGAAGAGTCCGTAATCCTGGTTTTGAACTCCCAAATTCATGGCAAAAATGTCCAGCTGTGGATCCACTGAAGAGCACAAATGGGAGGAAGTTGAACAATTAAAAGAGACAAGTGCAGTGGAGGATGCAAGGGAGGAATGACATGAGCTGGAGAGGTGCATAGTTGATATACCAAACAGGGAGAGCCAGGATTGGACGGTTGGAAACTGTATGTGTCCATTTTTTTCTGTGATGGGAATGGGTAGATTTTCAAGAGTTGTGTGCAGTGGAGGAGCACCGCTGTGGGGAGATTGGATCAATAGGATATGGGACTCTTTCCTCCTGAACTATCATCATGGACCTTAGAAGAAGAAAATGTTGCTGATCATAGATTTTACATTTTCTGCCTTGGTACCAAAGATGCTGAAATATCAAGGCAACAAAGCGTTGTGGATTTGATCCGACTTGAGACCTTTGCCAAACTTCATGTTCTCTCTCCCCCATCGTTCCTGTCACTCTCCACTAATAAACTAGGAAAGCCAAAACAAATGGATGACAACAACTTCTTTTCTGTTTTTTTCCTTTCCTCTCTGTAGAAAAATGATGGTCAGTTTACTGTAATCCAGCTGGTTGGTATGCTGCGTGGCATCGCATCTGGCATGAGGTACACACACATGCATATGCACACAGTCATGTACACATGGAACCCAAAGTAAGACATAAGGTAGAAGCAATAAAATACCATTAAGTACCATAAAACAAAATAAAATGCCACAACTAAAATATCATATCTTCATGCAGACACATACGTACACAGAGTGAGAAACACACTAATTAATCACTTTTTCATGAAACTGTAGCTGGAACAAAAGCCTTTGAAAGAAAGCTTGAACTAGGGTTGGGCAATATGTTTAAATTTTTCCAACCGGCCACCGTCAGCCCATCAACCGGCGATTGCCGATATATTCGCGATATACTCCCAACACACCATCTTCAGCGAACAATCATGGAAGAGCTTGTTGCCAAAAAGAATAAAAAATCCCCTATTTGGGATTATTTTGGTTTTAAACCAGACGAAACTGGCAAGCCGAAGGACCTAAATGAAGTAATTTGCTGTCTTTGCAAACGAGCAATAAGCTGTAAAGACAGGCTGAACAGCTGTCCAACATTGGCTATATTGGCTAAAAAGAGTTTGATGGCGTCAGATGAAGGACGCTTTTGGTCTAGTTCTCAAATACGATTTATGAATTGACGTTGCTTTTCAGCACCAATCGATTGGACAGCAACCACTAAAGACGGCTTAATTGTCATTTAGTCACTCACTGCCCTGTTTTGTGAAAGAATCGTCGGAAATCAGTGCAACAAGAACGTGCAAAATAAGGCCCAACTCCAACTGCCAGTTCCTATTCGCGCACGCTTTGAATTGCGCTTTACAGGTTAATTATTTACCATTAAATTAGCAAAATAAAATGACAAAAATTGCCCAAAAAATCAACCAGCGATGGACTCAGCCAATCGCCGATAGCCGATATATTCGTCCTATCGCCCAACCCTAGCTTGAGCGCTTGATAAAGTATTAACGAACATGTCAAATCATTTTATACTTGTTCTTAAGTTGATTGGCATCTGAATGCAGGGCTCAACTGTTTAACAACTAACTGGTTTCACCTGGATTTTGGTACAGCGGGTTGTGTAACTGGCTCCTGTGTGTTGGTGAACGCAGGTACCTGTCTGACATGGGCTACGTCCACCGTGACCTAGCAGCTCGTAACATCCTGGTCAATAGCAACCTGGTGTGTAAAGTCTCTGATTTTGGCCTGTCCCGAGTCCTGGAGGACGACCCTGAGGCTGCATACACCACACGGGTAAGACTGTCTGTGTGTGTGTGTGTGTGTGTGTGGTGTGTGTGTGTGTGTGTGTGTGAGAGAGAGAGAGAGAGAGAGAGAGAGAGAGAGAGAGAGAGATATAGAGAGAGGTGAGAAAGAAAATGGAGAAATAGAGATATTGCAGGGTGAAAGGAAGAGAGAAGGAACTAAGAAAGAGAGAGAGAGAGAGGCAAAGGGGGTGATGGGGGGAGAGAAAGGGGGGTGATGGGGAGAGAGAAAGGGAGGTGATGGAGAAAGAGAGATAATGGGAGGTGATGGGAGAGAGAGAGAGAGGGAGAGAGAGACTGAGAGGTGAGAAGGACATAGTGTATGTGTGTTGTGTCTATGTGTAGAGGATAGTGTGTTTAACTGGGGAGATGATGGACATAATGCCCAATATCTATATGTAATCTGTGCCGTGTGTGTGTGTGTGTGTGTGTGTGTGTGTGCACGCGCACGTGCTTGTGTCTGTGTCTGTGGTGAATGTGGTATATCCAACTTTGGGTTAAGTAGAAAACTCTTACACAACACAGAATTTCACACAAGCCAAATACACATACATATATACACACCATGCACAAATAGACACATATGCTCACGCACTACACACACACACACACACACACACACACACACACACACACACACACACACACAGACACAGCAGGCTTTAAATTGAGCTGTGAGTCCCAGGCTGAGTGGAGTCCTGTCAGCTAGAGACAGGCTTCTTCCTACAGGAGGAGGGCCAATTAGTACTCAGCTCAGTCTCCACAACAGTCAATTAGCACTGAGTCCTGCTGCCTTAGCACCAAATATCCTGTCACTCACCTCTCTCTCTCTCTCTCTCTCTCTCTCTCTCTCTCTCACTCTCTCTCTTTCGGCGAGAATAACATAATTCACACCCTCCAAATTAATCAGACCCCGAGACATCCTGCTGTGTTCATCAATACTATATCGAGTTAATTTCTGTACACGACGTCAGCCGACAACACATCTTCCTCTGGAACTCAGCAGTCGGCCTGTGAACTTTTTTTTTTCTATCTTTTGCCAAGTTTGCCGCGAAGCAGCGATGTTAGATGAAGATGAAGAGACAAATTAAAAGAGGGAATTTAATTTGAGACAGTTGACATGTGGATTGTGTGAAAGGGAGTGAAAGGGAGTGCAACTCGCTATCAGGAAGGTGCTTTCGAGACTGCATTGATCTGTGTATGCAGCCGCTACATATAAAATGAGCAGTGCAGTGGCGTAAATTGCAGGTTAGATCGCACGTAGCAGAATTGCTTCAATTAGGGTCTATTCTTGGTTTGTGGAGGCCCACTCAGACATTATGTGAGGGAATGAAAAGAAACTGAGCATTTATAAATGGATGCAGCTGCACCTATACACCACAAAGATCATCTATGCATGCGTGGTGATGTGGATGTTTGTTTACAGCGATAGGACCTGTGACACACCCAACTGTCTTAACAAACATCTGAGTGCTTCACAGTATATAAAATGAAAAGATAGTAAAACAATAGTACCACAAAACAAAATAGTAAATAGTATCACAACGCAATAAATAAGGCATGAAGTAAGTAAGTAAACTTTATTTATGAAGCGCCTTTCGAAACCAGAGTTACAAGGTGCTGTACAATGAAAACATTAAAAAAGTTAGAAACAGAAAAGCAGAAAATAACAAAATAAAAACATTAAAAACTGCACAGAAGGCAAACACACATTACAAAACAAAGTGCTTACGAAACTTACGAAAGTACATAATTAAAACACAATTAAATAAACATAAAATGATAAAGGGGGAAAAAAAAGAAAGAGAAAAAAAAGTCTTAAAATCAAATCTAATCAAGCATCTTTACAAAGTGCTTACTGAAGAGTAAAAGTAACAGAGGAGTAGAAGTGATAGATGTTACAGAGGTCCCATGTCCCAAGTCTAGTTTCTTTGAGGTCCACTGAGGTACTTGTGATGCAGAATAATAATAATAATAATAATAATAATAATAATAATAATAAACTTTATTTGTATAGCACCTTTCATGCAAGAAATGCAGCTCAAAGTGCTTTACAACAAAGACATGCACCAGGTGCTTTACATAAAACTTGATAATAATAGTGAAAATAAGATAAAGATGAGAATAGAATTCATAGAATGCATCTTCACTTAGACATAGAATGAGCATAAAAACAGGGATAGAATGCCATAATTCATGTAAAATAAGATGGAGAATAAAACCCACTTGTTAATAATAGTAAAAATAAGATAAGACTGTAACTCCATCCCCTACCTTGTTTGATGAATGTGTTTTCTGTGGTCGCAGGGCGGGAAGATTCCTATTCGCTGGACGGCTCCGGAGGCGATAGCGTACAGGAAGTTCACCTCGGCCAGCGACGTGTGGAGCTACGGCATCGTCATGTGGGAAGTGATGTCATACGGAGAGAGGCCCTACTGGGAAATGTCAAATCAAGACGTAAGTTTGACGTGACATTTGTAATGGGAATCAAAGTGTGTATCCTTGTGTGTACACATGTTTTATGTCAAGCTTAATTTGTCTTGTTTTGATATATTCATCCCCCGAGATGGAAATGATTTTTTTTTTACCCTCTGGCTTGGGTGCAAGGTCAGCAGGGTGGAGCAGCACCCCTGAAGAAATTAGGGGTTAAATATTTTGCTGGAGGATACTTCAGCAGGTCCGGACACATGGGGATCGAACCTGAGCTCACTAGCTGACCTCACTAACCATTACACCGTCCTGCCACCCTTTGTTAACCCATTTGAAGTAGATTTTTTTCTTCTCCCCATGTAGATTAACTACTTTCAAATTTGACGAGACTTGAACTCGGGACTGAATGTCACACTGTTTCTCTTTACTGAATCAAATATGACACATTACATCTTGTTTGCTTGTGAAGAAAAATAGAAGACGTGCCACTAGCCCAACTTGTCTGTGGCTTTTTTTTTTTTTGTTAATTTCGCTTTTATTTAACCAGGTTTGTCCCATTGAGATCAATCTCTTTTACAAGGGAGACTTGGCCAAGAATAGCAGCAACACAGAGTTTCAACAAAAAAATTACATAGAAAATACATCGATTTGAGTAACATTAAAATGATCAGATAGAACATTTGCACACAGACAACCTGGTTTCAATATATTTCACCATAGCTTTAAAATCATTCAGGGTTACTAAGTTTTGAAGTTGAAGATCAGACTGTAGATTGTTCCATGCAGTAGGTGCAGAAAACCTAAAGCTTTCTTTCTCAGTTCAGTTCGGACTTTGGGAACAGCAAATCGCAGAATGTCCTGAGAACGGAGATTGTAATTTCCATATTTCAAGTTTAAAAGAAACGATAAGTAAGTAGGAATTTTGCCAAGAATGGCTTTGTAAATCAAAACATACCAATGACTGAGGCGGCGTGCCCATAAAGTAGGCCAATTTACTTTTGAGTATAATAAACAATGGTGAGTAAGAGATCCACAGTTTGTAATGAATCTCAGAGCCCCATGATACACGCTATCCAGCATGTGGAGACCGTGAGCAGAGGCATTCATGTACAACACATCACCATAATCAATAATAGGTAGAAAGGTAGACTCCACCGATTTCCGTTTCACACAAAAAGAAAAGCAAGACTTGTTTCTAAAAGTAAAATCCTAGTAAAAGCTTCAGCTTTTTTGTAGCATACTGGATATGCACCTTAAAAGACAAGTGGTCATCAATTAAAAACCCTAAGTATTTAAAAGTAGATACCAACTCAATTTGTTGACCATTTCTAGTCGATGCTGATCTTACTTATCTTTTGCAGCTACTTGAGTTTAAACAGAAACTTCCAACAACAGGTCTGGCGCTATCACCACATCTAGCTCAGTGAACAGGTACATAGTTCACCTTTCTTTTTACCAATCAAATTAACATGCAAATGAAATATATTTGTTTCAACCTTTAGCATGAACTATCTTTTTTCTAGACTTAATGAGCACCCCTTTCATTAATGTAAAATTCATAAAAAATCAATCAGTCACTGGAATCTCAAAACGTCCATTTTAAAATGAACACAAAGTTGAGTTTCTGAAGATGCCGTTTGTAACAATGTTAAGAAAAATCCTTATTATTACTATTATTATGAAACTGCAACATCATGGAGAAATTGATTGGCTATTATATTGCTCATCACAAATAAAAAATAAACTGCACTGCAACATATCCTGTATAAAATATTGTAGACTTAGGTTATCAACCTAAAATCAGAGAGTTTTTTGTCAGTCGAGCCTTCACAAATGCCTGCAAAATGATCGTAGGATTGCAGGAGAAATATTTTGAAGATTTGAGTCCCTTGGTAGAGGGGGGAAGTTGACATTAAGGCAAGTGTGTTGTTCCTGCAGAACTGACTCCTGTAGATAGACATATGTCTTTTAATACACACAGGTACACATAGGTCCTTTAAGTTGTGATTATCTTTGAAGAGGTAAGGCACACTTAATTGTATACTGGTTGACAGTGTCACCAATGTGAGAGTGACTACTCAATACCAAGAAGTAAGGCCACTTGTTTCTGTGTTTCCTTTAAGGGGGTAAAAATATCTTTCTATTTTACTTGATTTTATTATTTTAATGCAGTGCATTTTGCTTGTTCTTTTATATGAATTTTATCTTTTTATCTGTCTTTTATCTGCCTTCTATTGATGTAAAGCACTTTGAGCTGCATGTTGTGTATGAACGGTGCTATACAAATAAAGGTTGTTATTATTATTATATAGAGAAAGAAAGATGTGTAGATGAATATACTGTATATATATAGCATTTCACTTGCCAGAGGCAGAAAGGGGGTTGAAATGGGGAGGTGTGTGTTCAGGGTGTGGGGATCTATTAAATCATTGCTGGGATCTATTAATAGAATACTATAAGTGTGGATAATGAATGGTTTTAATGGGAATACAGAGAGAGGTGGGAAGAAAGGAGAGTGTAAGCAAAAGACCTGAAACAGGTGAATGCACATGGAGCTGCAGGGCTAAGCAGAAAAACGTGACAGGGAAACACACTCGCCCCTCACTTATATAGATTCCCCATCAATGCCACGCATTTTTTTAGATCCTCTGTGAACTAAATGCAAAGATTTATTTTGCTTTGTTGTGGTGTTGGTGTGTCACAACGTTAACCATGTTGATTTTTAAATATTCTGTCTGTCAACAAAATCCGAAATGGAAAGACAGAGATATTTGGCACACTCCACTGGCCTGATATTCAGACTGAATGGCCATTTTGTTTCCACTCCATTATTCGGCCTAAGATTGCCACCTAGTTAGTCGTTTTCTGTGTGTGGGGGGGGTGATTTTCCCCGAACCGATCACTAGTGACTGACGTATCTGAGCCAATTAGTGACTAGGGCTGCAACTAACGATTATTTTCATTGTCGATTAATCTGTCGATTATTTTCTCGATTAATCGATTAGTTGTTTGGTCTATAAAATGTCAGAAAATGGTGAAAAATGTGGATCAGTGTTTCCCAAAGCCCAAGATGACGTCCTCAAATGTCTTGTTTTGTCCACAACCCAAAGATATTCAGTTTACTGTCATAGAGGAGTAAAGAAACCAGAAAATATTCACATTTAAGAAGCTGGAATCAGAGAATTTTGACTTATTTTTCTTAAAAAATTACTCAAACCGATTAATCGATTATCAAAATAGTTGGCGATTAATTTAATAGTTGACAACTAATCGATTAATTGATCAATCGTTGCAGCTCTACTAGTGACTGACATATCTGAGCCAATCACTAGTGACTGATGTATCCGGCCGCTCTGACGTTACTTCAGTCACACTGATTCTGGGCGTACTTACTAACTTCACCAAGAATGTCGGTCTTTACAAAAACAATATGATGGTTAAGGGGGTGATTTCAAAAATATTATTCTCCTGAAACGCCAGTGAAAAATCGTTGTACGTAACGGTTCAAACTTTATAGTCCCGCCCACAAAGGCTCTGATTGGCTCGATTGTTTCTCAGAGCGAGAACAAGCCGTTGACTAGAGCAACACCAGACTATCTGAAATCGCTCAACAAAATCTGAAGAGTGGAGGAGTCTGGAACCAGGCTAGCACACACCTGTTTTTTTCTCCTAGGATGTATTGGAGTTTTTCGTGTGTTGGAAGGTTTTCAAAATATGTGGGTATGGTTTTGAATTTGGTATGTCAGAGAGACGATAAAGAAGAAAGAGAGAGAGAGAGAGAGAGAGAGAGAGAAAGAGAGACAGAGGGGGTAATGAAAAGAGAAGGAGAGGGTGGCACCTATAGGGCAGCACACAGGTCACTTCCATGGAAATACAGCAACTGTGTCACATGGTGAAGTGAGAGAATGTAGCGTTTGATTCGGTGAGACACCACACACATGCACCCCTTTCCCCCCCACACACACACACTCTCTCTCTCTCTCTCTCTCTCTCTCTCTCTCTCTCTCTCTCTCTCTCTCCCTCTCTCGCGCACACGCACAGCCCTCCAGTGACCTCTTCATCCCTCGCCTCAGACCCCTCCCTCCTTCCTCTGGTTATTAGGCTGTCTGTCTTACAGAAGTCTAGAGAGGGGGAGGAGAGGAGAGGGGGATGAGAGGAGAGGGGAAGGAGAGGAGAAGACGTTTGATGTTTAATTGAAAGCGTTATGCAGGATTTTCTCTGATCTGCGGAGGAAAAAAAAAAGAGTGCAGTCTCTCTCCCCCCCCTCTCTCTCTCTCTCTCTCTCTCTGGCTCTCTCTCGCTCTCTCTCTGGCTCTCTCTCTCTTTCTCTCTCAGCTCTCTCTCCTTCTGTTTTTCAGCTCTCTCCATCTCTCCCTTTCTTAGTTCCTTCTCTCTTCCTTTCACCCTGCAATCTCTCTATTTCTCCATTTTCTTTCTCACCTCTCTCTCTCTCTCTCTCTCTCTCTCTCTCTCTCTCTCTCTCTCTCTCTCTCTCTCTCGCTCTCTGATCTTTCCTCCCTGCCAGTCAACTCTGTGTAGTTCTTCTCCCACTCAACACGCAGCAATGATTTGATGCTGTGCCGCTCTCTTATAATTTGGTGTGTGTGTGTGTGTGTGCGTGCGCGGCTTTCATGCATGCATGTGTGTGTGTGTGTTTTGGAGTCCTATCACGTCTGTCTTTTGTGTGAATTTGACACGAGTAAAGGCTGTCATGAACTCAACAAATCAATTCCCTGCAGTGTCTTGCACTGGCAGAACTAGGCTGAAAACTCAAGCCTGCTTTCCACTGCAGGGCCTGACGGAGCTAGCCAGGGTTTATTTAATATTCATCTTACTCAATTCCTCCCCCCCAGAAAAAACATCTCTGTGATTCTGCCTTGCATCTTGTTACCTGCGGAAATGATTAACCGGGTTATGCAGCATATCGAATAAACAAATAGCGCTTTCATGACGTGATGCTTAGTTGATCCCCGCAGAGAAATTCTCTTTTCACTTGAGTTGCAGGGTTTGGCTACAGGATAGCGCCCCCTGGTGCTGGTGTAGGGATTCAGCATCTTGCTCAACGGCACTTCAGCAGGACCGTGGTGTTGCCAGTTTGAGTGTGTCCTGGTCCTGCTGTAGAAGAGTGTGGTTCATAGACTGTAACAACAGATGGATGTAGTGAGTGTGATGTCACCCATTGGCTTCTGAAGGGCCGTTTTGAAGCCTGGAGGTTGTGTTTACGGTCGCCGCCATGTTGACATTTTTTTGAGCCGGAGCAGCCAAAGAGAGGCAAGAGGGTGGAGTCTGGGCAGCTCCACCTGATATTGGCCAGTAAACAGTGATCTGTCAATCACTGGACAAGCGACCTGTCAATCACTAGGAAAACAACACTTTTTTATGTCCATTATAACCTGTTAATGACACAATTATTTTGAAAATCACATTAGAAGAAGTGAAATTAGCTACTGAGACCAAAACCTCTTGTGGGAAAGATTTAGTTGGGTTGTGGTCCATTGATTCATGGAGTTGGGCGGTTTTAGAGTATTTTTGGAGCCTCTAGTGGATGTTAGAGGAACTGCTGCTGCCCACACTTCCTTATTGGCTTCAAAATTCACCCGTGGTTTTGACCGCTTGCCTGGTCCTGCTGTGGAAGAGTATAGTTGCCTGCTCAGGTGTCAAACAGGTTGTGCCCTCTCCATGAACTGGAGATGCTTCATTGTTTTCTTCTTCTGACTTTGTCGATGCTGTATATTTGTCTGTGTTCTTGAACCCTCCTCTCTCTCTATTCTGTTCTGCTGTTATTTCATTACTGTCTTTCTCTTTCTCTCTCTTTCTCGCTCTGTGTATCTCTGTCTATGTCTTTGCCCTTCTCTCTGTCTCTCATTGCCTTTCTGTCTCCCTCTTAACTTTTCCATTTCTCTCCTTCAATCTCTCTCATTTTGCCTCTCTCTTTGACTTGTTTTCCCTCTCTCTTTCTCTTTTTGTCTGTCATCATCTCTCTCTGTTCCTCTGATTATTTCTTATTTCTCTCTCTTTCTTACTGTATTTTCATTTTGTCTTTCTGTCTGTCTGTCTCACTATCTCTCTCTCTCTCTCTCTCTGTTTCTTGCTCTCTCTTTGCAGCATTTCACCACCTCATGTCTTTATTTTACGAACATCTCTCTCTCTCTCCCCCTCTTTCTCTCTCACTCTCTTTCCCCCCCTATCCCTCCCTCTGTCTCTACTTGAACATATATAGTTTCTAAAGTCAGTAGAGGAGAGTCATGGGTTGCCAGGTCCTATGGACTGCCCTGAGGCGCTGTACCACCTTATCGCTCTCGTTACTAACCTCTCTCTGCCTCCCTCCTTCCCTCTCTCTGTCTCCACATGTCTGTCTATAGGTAATAAAGGCGGTGGAGGAGAGCTATCGGTTGCCAGGTCCTATGGACTGCCCCGAGGCGCTGTACCACCTCATGATGGACTGCTGGCAGAGAGAGCGCAGCAGCCGGCCCAAGTTTGATGAGATTGTCTGTCTGCTGGACAAACTCATCCGCAACCCCAGCTCACTAAAGAAACTGGTCAACTCCTCGCACAGGTGGGAATTCATACTGAAAACAACGGACAGTCCATTTTGAATTCAGCCGCATTGAAATATAAACGGTAACATGTTAGATATGCATGACAACCGTCTCATGCCAAGGTTTTTTCATATTTTGTATTTTGAAGAAAATCCACTTCCAGAATTGAAAAATATTGTTTTTTGAATGCCAGTGCCAATACTGAATTTTTTGGATTGAAGCTGCCAACAGCCAATATTTTTGTACTGATAATCAATATCTTTATCTTTATTTGATAGTTTGACAATTTTACTGCCAAAAAAATGGAAGGATTCAATGTTTGCCCCAGAATTTTTTTCTTCCCAAGGTGGAAAAACCTCTGAAACTATAATCATAATAATCATAACAGATTCATGCATACTTATGTTAAATCAATTCAGATTAAGGTCTTCCCATAGACAACCGGTGTAGTATTGATCATTGATTGACTACAGTAAACATGTAATCAAACAAACTACATCATATTCGTCATATTAGAGGTGGAATTGATTTGAACTGATTTTTAATAAAAGGCCAACATCAGCCCCATAAATCGGCCAACCGATGTATCAGTTGTATTTTATTTCAAAATGAGATCTCCGCTTTTTTCAAATATTGTTTATAGTGATGCCTACTTGTACAAAATGACAGATTGTAAATAATAAAATATTGTGCTTTAAAGGATCGTATATAACTTAAGTTCTCTGTGGACAAAATTATAACACTTTAACAAATGGGATCCTCTATATGTTAGCAACATTGAATGATGAAGCTCAGGTATTTATTTATCGATTTTTTTCAGAATGTTTACAGTGTTTTAATTGATCTCTTCAATCTTATGTGAATTAAAGCCAATGTTGCAAGCTAAGCCAAGTAGATTCATCATTGAAAAGAAAATGTAAATATCATCTCCCTGGAAGTCTTGGGCAGCAGTCGCTCGATTTTTTTGCATAATTGTGCATTTGTGTGAATTATAGTAAGTGCAATATCCTCTAATTATCTTAACATTTGCACATTCAGTCAGTATTTTCCCAGTTTGTATTTGCATTGCATTACGGCCCTGCTCCACTACAGCCGTCGGCTCCAAACTGCTCACGTTGCGGTTGCGTTGTGTCCGAGGTTCAATTTTCGATGGCTGGCACGTGTTCTGCCTCATTGAAATGAAGAGAAGTAAGGTTGATATTGATTGTTTTCTGGTGTATCCATTCACAGCGCCATGCGCCCTGTGGTTAGTGTGTAATGGTGTGAAATAGCTACAAGTGCTCTAAAGCAGACATTCTGTCAGCCACCCTCATTACCTCGTTCTCTTTGCAGAAGTAATGAAATAATAGCATGAAATCTTAATTTTTTTCTCTCGTCTCTTTCTCTTTTTCTCTCGTCCGCTGTCATACACACACACACACACACACACACATAGTACATGCATACACAGAGACACACAACTTAATAAATCAATTCCATATCTAACAGCCCATGTAATAACATATGACAGTTAGTCAGATGAGAGGGACTCCGACAAGGCCAGTCCATGTTCCACATGGCACTCCTGTTTTAGCGATAGTGTGGAGAATACCATCGGCTAGCATGAACATTTCTGTTTGATAGCATGAAGAAGGCTATTTGCTGGTGTGACGAGTGAGCTGAATAATAAAGGGCGAGTGGACAGCGTGTGAGTTTTACGTGATAGCGCATAATTAGCTTCAGCTGGGCCACTAAACTTCAGTCTGTAGTTGATCGAACGGGCCGTTCCACCCGTAGCATGAAGGACGACGATGTGAGACTGGGCTGCTGCTGATAAGAGACTTTAATCTACTTAGAGGACATCCAGACAACCATGGAGAACTTCTGAAAAAATATATTCTGTTCTGCTGTTATTTCATTACTGTCTTTCTCTCTCTCTCTTTCTCGCTCTGTGTATCTCTATCACTCTGTCTCTTTGCCTTTCTCTCTGTCTCTCATTGCCTCTCTGTCTCCCTCTCAACTTTTCCATTTCTCTCCTTCAATCTCTCTCATTTTGCCTCTCTCTTTGACTCTGTCTCTTTTTGTCTGTCATCATCTATCTCTGTTCCTCTGATTATTATTTCTCTCTTTTTCTTACTGTATTTTCATTTTGTCTTTCTGTCTCTCTCTGTCTCACTATCTTTGTCTTTCTCTCTCTCCCTCTGACTCTCTCTCCCTTTCTGCCCCCTCTCTTTCTCTCTCCCTCTCCCTCTGACTCTCTCTCCCATTCTGCTCTCTCTCTCTCTCTCTCTCTCTCTCTCTCCACATCACCCTCCTTTCTCTCTCTCCCCATCACCTCCCTTTCCCTCTCTCCATCACCTCCCTTTCTCTCTCTCCCCATCACCTCCCTTCCTCTCTCTCCCCATCACCCTCCTTTCTCTCCCTATTGCCTCCATTTCTCTCTCCCATCACCTCCCTTTCTCTCTCTCTCCCCATCACCTCCCTTTCTCTCTTTTTCCCATCACCTCTCTTTCTCTCTCTCCCCATCACCCCCCTTGCTCTCTCGCCATTACCTCCCTTTCTCTCTCCCCATCACCCCCCTTTCTCTCTCTCTCTCTCTCCCATCACCTCCCTTTGCCTCTCTTTCTCTCTCTCTCTCTCTCTCTCTCTCTCTCTCTCTCTCTCTCTCTCCCTTTCTGCTCTCTCTCTCTCTCTCCCTCTCTCTCTTTCTGTCTCCCAGGGTTTCCAACCTGTTAGTGGAGCATGCCAGTGTAGAAACGGAAAGTACCACTCTGACCCAGAGCGTAGGGGAGTGGCTGGACTCCATCAAGATGGGTCGTTACACTGAGCTCTTCATGGAGGGGGGTTACTCCTCGCTGGAGACGGTGGCTCAGATGACTTCAGAGTAAGGCCCTGTGCATACACATACACAGTACATACACAAGTACAAGTACACATACAGTATATAAACACTCATACACAAGTGCAAGTACACATACAGTATATAAACACTCATACACAAGTGCAAGTACACATACAGTACATGTGCCCACCGATGCACACACACTGTGTAAGGCCATTTTTTTGTACCATACAAAGTTTGCTTAATTTTGTTTTGAAAAGGGATGTGAGCAAGGAGGAAAAAGTTTGAAATGTTGCTTCACAATATTAAAAGCATGATGATTGACAAACGATGCATCTTGCACGTAAGTCGGAGCAAAAATGAGGAAGCAGCGGCTTTTTATTCAATGTTGCAATGTTGTGAACCACTTCTGAGGAAAAGCCCTTCACAGGTTTGAGAGGCATAAAGAAAGAGGCAGCTGGCTAATTAATGAGTAGAGTCTCTTTTTCTAAACAATTAGCTAGAGAGGTGCAATAGTAACTGAGCATGCACAACTCAGGTAGCATCATAGAAGCTACCATTATAATCCTATGAAGCAGCTTTGTATTCTTTTTCAATCAAGTAACTCTTTGTACATGATTCATTAACCGCATAGTCCGGTGTGGTGCTTGTGAATTTCAGTTGTTTTCTGGGTGTGATGAGCAATTGTCAGAAAATTTGTGTCACATTGCTGTATTGCTCTATTGTTGTAGGCTACCTCAGGCAGAGCAAACTACACACAAAACAATACTCGTGACTTCTTTTTTCCAATATGCAACAATATATATTTTTTTTTTTCAAATTTGTATGATATGTGAAGAGACTCCCGCACACTGTCTATACTTGAAATTGAAAACATTTTATTGGAGAATTCCGTTTTGTTTCTGAGACTTCTCATCAGGCAAATCTCAGGACTGAAACGTAATTCTTCAGTGTTTTAAATTGCAAGTATAGACAGTGTGCAGGAGTCTCTTCACATGTCCTGCAGGCTTTCCAGTCGTCTCCTACACACCTGTTTCCTGATATAGATGTGCAGAGAACCTACTTTCCTGAAATTTGTATGATATGAACATGGTCATCAATAGTGTAAAGAGATGAACAGCGAGAAATACAATGAGCCTCCTTTTAAATAGTTGCATATGCACTGTATGAAATAAAAAAAATGAGCAAAAATGCCAAAACAATGAGCCAAAACACATTCAATAAATAAACCATGGATGCCAAATGAACATTTGTTGTCCAATGTTTAGTATTGTCAGGATTTCTTGCATCAGATATCCCTTCCACACAAATTTGTTAGCAGATTGCTTGACAAATGAGAGCCTGTTGTTTGTGTTTTGCAGGGATTTGCGGAGAGTAGGAGTGAACCTGGCTGGACATCAGAAAAAAATCATCACTAGCATCCAGGAGATGAGAGTCCATATGATCAACATCAACCCTACTGTAAACATCTGACACACATGCACAGGAATACACGCACACAAACACATGCGCACACAGACACACACACACAAAATATGGACCTAATTGATGAGAAGACGGTCGCTCAGATTAGCTGTTGGACCTAGATCGGCTTAGCACTTTCTACGGACAAGGAAACCCAGTATTTACTGACCGAAACGGATCGAAACTGGAGGATCCACATCTTTTTGTGGTTCTGGAGTTCGGTTGCGGTGTCTTTGGGGAGATTTGACATTGCAGAGCTAAAACCAAACTGAATTGAACTGGAGCGGTGCCGCATGAAGGGCAGAGGACGGCGAGCTAAACTGAACTCAACTGTGCTAAATTGAAGACTCTTCATTCTAATTATCACATTTGCGTGGATCTTGGTGATTCTAATATCTCTGTGCACTGTTTGGGTTCTCTCAGACCAAACATAAAACATAGAATGCAGATCTGATCTCAACTAGCACTGTCTGGCTGTATCACACCATATGGGAGTCTCACACAATGGGCCCAAACGGAGCCCAGCAGATCTGGACAGTACTGACTCTGTTACTCATCCTCCAACAATTGTTCTGGATTTACAATTCTGTTCGGAGTCGTGGAATCGAGCACCATTCTCAGGCAGGGTAAACGTGATAATGGGCCGAGAGAAAGTTTCATCCTATCCTGCGCCACGCTGATGTGCTTTGGCCTTTTGTGTCCAGCCTCAGGCAGGTCTTCATGCCGTAAGACTGCAGTTCTAAACTAACTCCACAACTCTCGGATGGTCCGGAGTCTTACTGAACATCACACATTACATTACTGTAGGATGCAATGCAAGACAAGAGAATACAATGCAACCTTCATTGTCTAAAAAGGCTGAAAACTTGGACACTTGGGCAAAATATAACAAAGGAGGAGAATGCAAACTTCGATGGGTGTGGCTTTGTCCATTAGGGTTTGGGAAAGAGAGAAAAGATGCTACACTATAGACACTCGGATACTGTCTATCTCTGGTCTCCTGGCTGAATGTATAGCACTAAACAGAACAGAATGCTCTGTCACAGCACAAACTGTTAGGGTTTGATATATAAACGCAGCCAAACGGGGACAGAATGTGGCACAGTGCCGCTCTGCTCCTCAAAGCAAGCTTCTAAATGAAGCTGCAGCTTGAAAAACAGATTCAGATGGCTTCCAGTAGAGTTTTTGCTCTCAGAATCCATAGTCTTGATGGAATGTTCCCTCAGAACCCGCTAGGCTCTTGACTCATAAACTACACCGATTCCAATGGAACCTTCACTCACATTCTGATGGAACCTTCACTCACATTCTGATGGAACCGTCACTCACATTCTGATGGAACCTTCATGCAGGATCTTATGGACCTTTCATGAAACTCACTCAGATTCTAGTGGGACCTTCACTCAGGTTCTAATGGAAACTTCACTCATATTCTAATGGAACCTTCTCTCAGATTGTAATGGAGCATTCAATCCGGTTCCAATGGAACCTCCACTCAGATTGTGATGGAACATTCAATCCAACTCTTATGGGACATTCAGTATGATTCTGATGGAACCTTCTCTCAGATTCTAATGGAACATTCAATCTGGTTCTGATGGAACCTTCACTCAGATTCTAATGGAACATTCAATCCAACTCTTATGGAACATTCAGTATGATTCTGATGGAACCTTCTCTCAGATTCTAATGGAACATTCAATCCGGTTCTGATGGAACCTTCACTCAGATTCTAATGGAACATTCAATCCAGCGGTTATGGAACATTCAGTCCAATTCTGATGGATCCTTCACTCAGAATCTAATGGAACATTCAGTCCGGTTCTGATGGAACCTCCACTCAGATTCTAATGGAATATTCAATCCAAGTCTGATGGAACATTCAGTACGATTCTGGTGGAACCTTCACTCAGATTGTCATGGATTGTTCAAGCAATTCTGATGGAACCTTCACCTTCTAATGGAACCTTCACTCACATTCTGATGGAACCGTCAGTCGGATTCTAATGGAACCTTCACTCAGAGCGCCCTCAGACTTTAGTGGAGCCTTCACTTAGAACCAACAACCTTCAGGTACAGAATAGAACCCTCAGCAACCTCCGTTCAGTTCAACATGCCTCAGAGTCTCTTCCACCACACACTCTTTTCAGTTGCCACACAGATAAACCTCACTCTCCTAGGACTGAGTATAAGGAGGCAATATTGATCAACTTGGTAATTTATTTATTTGTAGTGTGTATTGTTTAAAAAAAAAAGAGCAAAAACGATGTAGACAGGTTGTGTTTCATCATAATGCACTCATAAGATATGTTGGACTCTCAAAAACTGCTGAACAACTCTGCCTACATGTCTTTCATGTATATAATGTATTATATATTCAAAGCAGGGAGCATTGTTCTTCTGTCCACCATCATGTGGACAATGATAAGTATTTATCAAGCGTCTCAGAGTAGTAGATATTAATAGTTAGTGAAAAATATTCTAAATCAGCATTCCTGCTACTTAGACCAGGGCCGCTGTCAGGCGGGGGGGGAACCAGCACAGCCGTCCCGTCCAAAGGGGCGCAAAGAGGGGGTACATATGCAGAATGATCAATTAGGCATGTTTTGTTTCAAGTTTTGCTGCAGGCCCCGGAAATACTTTCAGCGGCCCTAAATGAGACACTTAATAAATACTCAGTTGTCTCTAGGAGCCTGAGAAGTGCGCACAGGGATTGATTTATGAACTTCTGGTGTACGGCATGGTTTGGAGGTATACAATGATGTCAATGACCAAGCCCTTGCTTTACTTCTATGGTATGGTATGGTATGTTATACATTGCTACTCAGTGCTTTATCGCTAAAACTTGACCATTTCACCATTGTGTTCACCTAAGCAGGAATTGTGTTCTGACAGTAGATATAAAATATATATTCTCTTTGCAGATTACATGCTAATATTGTTCTTGGTTATACACAGTGTACTGCTGGTGCTGTGGGGTAAGACAAGTAGACAGAAAGAAGGAAAGAGAGATTGTAAAACTAGTTTTTTAAGAGGTGGTAAGAGAGGGGGGACACCCGCATGTCTGTATGAGAAGCATTAAGAAGCACACAAGAAGAATGTAAGGTTTTAAAGGGGTATTTCACTTTTCAGAGAACATTTCCCACTTTTAAACGCTCACACCTCTGTAGGAGTTTGAGAGCAGTTAAACTTTAACATTAAATGCCACATCGGTGGTGGAACCGCTGCCATCACCGGCATTCAAGCTTTTTCCCCTGCTGTCAATATCAGTAATTGCTAACAGCCAAAATTACTACTTGATTGTTTTAAAAAAAAAAAGCAAGTCATTTGGGCTGAATAGGGGAACCAAGAAACTTCTATAGGAGTATGTGTGCTAAAAAGTTGAAATGTTCTACAAGAGTGAAATTTTGCTTGGAAGCTAAACATCTGTATAGTCTCCTTAGTCTACTTTTTTTTACAATGGAGATTTGGCTCTGGCTTGTACCTTGAAGTACTGTAGTTAAAATAGTGGAGAACAGTCGCCATTGTGCATTGTTACCTCTTTTTTTCCTAAGTCCACTGTTGTTATTCAAGCAGTTCTCATTTTTCTAACTGACTGACTGTTGGGGTGTCATTGCCACCCCAACAGTTTGAATCTAAATTGATCTTGCAGGCAGCATTGTAGAGCTATGCTTCTTAGCAGTTCTAGCTAGCCATCAGTAATAGACCGATGGCTAGCTGGAAACTTTTTGGCAGTAAAATATATATAAGTAAACTATTCAAAAAAAAGTGTATGCTATTATAAAATAAACATACCGGTGGATGGAAGGAGGATTATTAAAGGATTATTGGACTATTGTGGCTATGCAGATATTTACTTAGCGGGGGAATGCATCGACGATATGGTGTACCTTTTTATTTTGAACGGTATAAGGCATGTACAGTGAAGGTTATTGTGCTGGGAGCGTCTAATTTACCCACAGCATGTTTTAGATTAAAGTTTCCTCAATCATATGAATGACATAATCCTTTTGATGAAGTTTGAGAGTATTTTGATCCTACCACCCCCAAATTCATGTTATTGGCTTTTTGCAACCACCCTCAACATTGTCAACTTAAACAAAATGCCTGGGGCATAAACAATTGGTGAATAGTACACCTTTATAAGTGCCTCTGATCATTTAAGCACCATTAACTCCTCCCGCGCCAAACTGCTATGCCCCAATTGTGCCCCAACTTTCTATGTATTTATTTTTGCCAATGATATCTATAGGCAATAACAAGAATGTCAGACAACGTGTATGTTGGAACTAATTTAAGTTGCACTTTATGGGAAATTTGTTGCCCTTTTGTTTGACTAAAAATGTCTATAGGTGACTGACTTTATAGTGTCAAAGTTTTTCTTCATTATTGACTATATAATCGCTGTTTTCCCTGATACTGCAACTGATATTGCTACAGATAATGCCAGTTCAAATTCTCTATGCTATCCATGCTATGAAATGTGACCATAAAGCACAAGGCATTGACATTTTGCATAAACGAAACAAAGAAAAACAATATTTTGAATGATAAATGGTTAAATACAAAGCTCAAAATTTCATTTCTGCAATTGTCAGTTATGGAAGGCAAAACCACCCTTGATGTAGAGCACCATCATTTTCTTGTCTACGGCACAACAATGAACCTTCAGAACATAAGCACATGGTATATCATGGTATATCAGAAATCATTTTAAAAAAGACAAAGGGAGGATGAAATGTGATTTTGGACAAGAGGTCGTAGCACCCGTCCTCGATGTCGGCGAACTTCAGCAGGACCTTGTGTCTAAGAGAGTGTTTGTGACATTTCAGCATTACCACTGCTAATGTGTGAAAACAGGTGTTGATTTATTGTCATTGCAAACAACAATAAATATAGTATACCGTTTAGTTGATAGGCAGTGCTACGGAAAATAACTTTATTAACTAAAATTATTTACTTTCAGCACTTTTGCAATGGCATGCTTTTATCCTGGCATTTAAATATAAAGCAATTCTCATTCAGCAGGAAGAAACAAAGCACAGCAAACCAGCAAAGACTTGTAACGATTTATCGATGTGTTGCTACTCAGAAACTGACTGACACAGTGGCTACGCTGGAACTCCATCAAACATGCAGTGAAGTGTTTATGCAGGAGCCTGTTTCACAGCGTCAAATGAAATCACAACAAATTTGGTGTAATGTGCAAAACATAAACAACTATTTAGTGTTTGAAATGGACTTTCTGAAGAGGATGATCTAATTTATTCATATCAAAATAGACTTAAATTTTCATTGTTTTTTCAAATTTCCAAGTTCTTGCAGTCAGACATATTGGTGTTTGTTGGAATTCGCTCCTCAATAAAAGCACTGCATAAACAATTTAATGGCGGGTTTGACTGAATTCTAGCAAATGTACAAAAGCAATATCTGATATGTTATTAGCAAAAAAAAACTTATTTGCATACACCAATGCATGGGGACATAACCACCATACAAGGTAAGGTTGCACTGACATCTGTATGGTTTAAAGATATTTTATCATGGTGAACAACATAGTGTCGGTGTCCTTGAATAACATTCAAAATATTTAACTTCTCAGGAAGTGAAAAATAGGTACATTTCAAATCTTACGGCCAATGGGACGTCCAGAGGCTCGTGACACCGGTGGACATGGGGCAAAATGTGCAGCTTTCACTCACGGAATCAAAGTAAAACAAAAAAGCAGATATGCAGTTATTAGGTTTTCCCCAGGGCAAAGACAATAATCATGTTGTTGATAACTCACGCATAAGGTTTTGAACAACTGAATAACTGTTTTGTGATTCATTGAAAGCACAGAAAAAATACTTAGCTATTGTTGTGCTATTGGTTTGTCTTTGAGACTGTCATGTATTCTGTTTGTGTTGATGTTTTTTGTAGTGTGTTATCAAATTCTATATTTTTGCAATAAAATGTAAAAAATCAACTCTTCATGCGCTTTCATTGTCTCATTATCTCACTGCTAGTGCGTGGCAGTGACACTTCCACAAGTAGGGTTTCATTACCTTTGTATTAAAGTGATGTTGAGCTTTGGTAGTATCTTGGGTTGTGTATCGTCCTCCATGATAAAACCCCAAAATCAGTGATTCTCTGTGATCTGTTGCTCCGGTAGAGGAGACTGGAGGATTGTGTTTTTTTTCTCTCTCCATTCAGTGCCAGGAACAGTCTGAAAATCACACTTCTAGCACATAAACGAACGCGAACAAAGCAGATTCTGACAGCATATAAAAAACTAGTCATTATGCTAAATATGCTTTTCCGGTGGAATGAAGAAAATAGTATGTTTACCAATAATTGTAAATGGGCAAAAAAAGACTGTTTTTTATATATTGACATTGACATCTGCTTTGTTAAAGTCCTGTCTCACACCTTTTTTTGTCTGTTTACAATTATTGATAAAAATACTATTTTCTTCATTCCATCGGCATAAGGTTCCTCCGACCGGATTTCGGTGTTTCGCTTGTTCAAACTGAAAGATTTAACAAACATAAAGAAAGCGAAAACTTAAAAGCAATTCAGCAGTACTAGTAGAACTAGTTTGTTTATATATTGTCAGAATCTGCTTTGTTGGCATTCGTTTATGTGCTAGAAGTATGATTTTCAGACTGTTCCTCCGTACAATGGCAGTGAATGGAGAGAGAAAAAAAACACAATTCTCCAATTGTTTCTACCGGAGCAACAGATCACAGAATCACTGATTTTGGGGTTTTATCATGGAGGAAGATACACAACCCAAGATACTACCAAAGCTCAACATCACATTAATGTGTTGAGCATGGCACCAACACCACCAGGCTAAAGGTTGCACTGGGTCGACCTACCACTTAAAATCTACACCCTCATGTCATCATAACACATGTTGAATAAAAGGGTTCACTACAGGGCATACTGAGGCAAGTTTAACCCCTGACCTTTTGTCACAAATCCATGTGCACGTTTTGAACTTGCACCCTGCAAAGGAGCTGAAAAGCGATGTTGAACACTCACACACACACACCTACATCTTCAGCTTTGGCTGTGATAAATGGGACGCCTTCACTTTCTTACCGTTTCATTTTCCCCTGATAGCTGGCTTGCTGGAGGTGTGTGTGTGTGTGTGTGTGTGTTTTTATGGATGCACCTGTGTGTATGGGAGTACTTATTGCTGCTGTTGTCTATCTGTCACACCACCCTGTCAAACCATTTACTGTAATAGACCAGGCTACAGGCTATATCGACTTTATTGTACCATAGTTTAATATGGCTCACACAGAGAACTCTATAATTCTCTATTATTCAAGAATTTGTGATCTGTCAGCGCTCTCTTGTTTTTATCTGTATTTGCATCCTTTGTTGCTCTTTATGTAATGGGTTATTTAAACAATCTGATTGGTAAGAGATGCATTCCAACCGTGCTAATAATTCCCATAAAGCACAGCTAGACATGATTTATTGGTTGAGATGCCAATTCTTGGTGGATCCAGGGAGCTAGTTAGCAGTTTTTCTCTTTGTCTAGATAGAGTCAGGGAGGGAGGGAGGGAGGGACAGATGGGTGATATATGGATGGAGGGGTAGACAGAGACAGATGGATAAACGAACACACAAACAGGCAGACACAGACACTGTAAGTATGGGCAAGGAAGCAAATACAAAAAAATCAAAACTGCCCAAATAAATATGTTTTCCTAAATGAAATTGTCCCGATTTGTGAGCCGAGCTGTCTGGCGAAACATATCGTCTGTGGTGCATCATGGCTGACAGCAGAATACAGTTCACTGCCAGGTTATTGTGATAATGAACCGCGGGGTTCTGTAAAATGCATGATGTTTTAAAAACCTGATGATGCAAGACCTGGCAACGATGTGGCTGTGTCTGTCAGATGCAGTGAGTTTAGCTGCTGATGTCAGCAGCTCCTGTTCTTGTGTGATCTCCTGCACACAAAAGCACCAAATGTGTGAAGCCTTGCCAACAATTTGGCTCATCTATAAGCTTCATATATCTGATTTTATGTGAAAAGCCTATATCCTTAAAAAACATACAGTCAAGATATGAATGGGTGATGATGATGATGATGATGATTATAAGTAGTCATACAGTATAGTAGGTCTTTTATTTACAAAGTAGTAACATTTTAGGGAAAGCAGTCTTTTTTTATATTGAGGTAAAAAAAAAACAGTCCTAAAGTATAGTAATAATAATAATAATAACCTTTATTTGTATAGCACCTTTCATACACAACATGCAGCTCAAAGTGCTTTACATCAATAGAAGGCAGATAAAAGACGGCAGATAGAAGGCAGATAAAAGACAGATAAAAAGATAAAATTCATATAAAAGAACAAGCAAAATGCACTGCATTAAAATAATCAAATCACGTAAAATAGAAAGATAAAAGAACACAACAAATACTCCCACTTTTACATGCACATTGTGAGCGAACCCATTTCATTTTCTTTTCCCCTGTTCTTCCTGATTCTACGCTTGATCCAATATTTATGTCAGATCTAGTAGTAGTAGTAGCAGCAGCAAAGTACATAAACAACTCAGGTGATTTGAGTTTGATTTTGATATTGAACATTGATTAGTTTATATCATTCTGAAAATATTGTGGAATTCCAGGCAAATTTGTCAATAAAACAATATCACAAGGCTCTGCATAAACAGTTACATTTTAAAAATTATATATCAACCATTTGAAAATTGTAAGACTTACTTGTTATTGAATACTATTGAAGTTACAATCTATTACAAACCTTTTAGGTGAAGCAATTGTCTTTTCCTTTAAATATTGAGGTCAAAACAGGTAAGTTTTTGTATGAAAAATGGATACATACAGCTCATATGAATATAACCCTTCACAGAGTCCTTCATATGAAAATAAAACTGATAAACAGCTCATATTGTTCCAGTATTTCTGCCTTTAACACACATGGCAGGTTTTACAATGGAGATTGGAATTCCTTAATCTCCTTCTCCATACATACAAAAATTTCTTAATACACAACGTCTCTTCATGATTTTAAGTGATAACCTTGAATCCTTGAGTGTGAAGGTGGCGGTCCGTTCTTTCAGCGCTAGTTTATATGTAAATACCAGCAATGTGTGTGTGTGTGTGTGTGTTATGATGTCAAATCAAGCCTGGGTGATCTCGGGGGAATCCACTGGCAGCATGGCTCAAGGTGATTATTACACACAAAGTGTATGAAGGTGAAATTAGCCATCAGACCATCAGAGTGGCTATTACCAAAACCTCTGTATCAGCGGCTTGAAGAAAGAGAGCTGGAGGGTGTGTGTGTGTGTGTGTGTGTGTGTGTGTGTGTGTGTGTGTGTGTGTGTGTGTGTGTGTGTGTGTGTGCGTGTGTGTGTGTGTGTGTGTGTGTGTGTTAGGGGGTGCAATCTGGGGGAGCCATATTCCCAATGGTGCTGACTGGGATTGTTCTTGGATGGACGGGTTTCTTGCTCTGGGCTAGCCTGTCTGTCCGACTGCCTGCCTGACTGTCTGTCTTTCTACCTGTCTGCCTGCCCACCAGACAGCCTCTCTCTCTCTCTCTCTCTCTCTCTCTCTCTCTCTCTCTCTCTCTCTCTCTCTCTCTCTCTCTCTCTCTATCTCTCTCTGCCTGCCTTTCTGTCTCACTTCCTACCTATAGTCGTGGAAAATGTACTCAAATCCTTTACTTAAGTAAAAGTAGCAATACCATAATGAAAAAATAAAGGTTCTGCATTTAAAAGTTTACTTAAGTAAAAGTATTAGCAGCATTAGCAGTAAAATGTACTTAAGTATCAAAAGTAAGTATCATTCTGTTAAATTATTGAAGCATTAACCTGTAAGAAGTATTTTAATGTTGTCAGTCTAACTGCTCCATATACTGTTGAGGAGTTTAAACTCTAACAATGCAACATATTTTATGAGCTTATCATACGTTTTGCATGTAAAACCTTATTCTGCAAAGTAACTAGTAACTCCAGCCGTCAGATAAATGTAGTGGAGGAAAAAGAAC
>NW_027281586.1:0-25000 GCF_046629955.1 Centroberyx affinis | reverse complement strand
TTTTCATTTTCACAAAATTAGTAAAAGTGTTTCTCTTAAAGGGAATGTGACTGGCCCACTGAGACCAATCTGCAAAAACGTACTAATGTCAGAAACCTGGCAACCAAGTGGGCAGGTGTGAGAGAGGGGAAATTTAAATATTCTTCCCTGCGAGTATCTTTTGTCACATAGTTTTTGTCCTGCTGAAGGATGTAGGCGCATGATTTGCAGAGTCATAGTGCACTTCATTAAAATCCTGTGGTAATGTGAGAGATGGGCTTGTTTGTTGTTTTATTATGCCAACCTAGTTTGGTTGGATACACACAGGATACACACATATCAGTTCAGTGTATTTCTGTGCTTTCTTTTAATTCTTGTGAGAACAGAAAATCCAACTTCACACCTATACTTTTATATGTGGTTGTGAATGGTAAATGCAACAGAATGTCTGTTTTTGCTGAGGCTTGAGTTTTTCTGACGAGACGCTGAGCCAAAACGAAGACAGTGGCATCGCCGCGTGTGTCGTTCTCAGGATGATGTCGCCGGTCAGCCGCAGCAGTCCAGACTCCTCTGAGGCTGTCAGTCAGCTCCAGAGCTGTATCTCTCCTCTGGGAAATAATGACCGAGTCTGTCAATGAGCACATCCGAGTTTTTCTGAATGAGATGGGACAGGTGCTTGGTGTCTTTTTCACTCGCGTCGTTTTCCTCAATGTGCTGTGACAGTGTTGGAAACATGTAATAGCATGGACTTGGCCTTTTCAGTCTCAGGTATTTTTGCAAACCCAAAAACCTGTTGCCAGTTTTGGAAAACACTGTCATGCTGCTCTTCTAATTTCAAATTTAGGTCACCGAGTGATGAAAATATATCAGCAAGATATGACAGTTAAAAAGCCACTCATCAGTGAATAAGTTGCTTCTCAAGTAGGACAGAAAGTACTTAATTTCTCAGTTGGTAGTCATGTGAGCACCTTACCTTTGGACAACAAGTGCAAGCGTCTCTTTGAAACAAATGTGTGTGTGGTCCGCCTCCATATCAGCACACAGCGCATCGAAACGCCAGTCGCTGAGCGTACTGCCTTTGACAAAATTCACAACTTTAATCACATCCTTAACCACTCCGTCTAGTTCTAGAGGCAATTATTTGGCTGCCAACGCCTCTCTGTGAATAAAAGCGTTTCCACACGTTGTCCTCCCCAGCTGCCTCCTTGCTACCACTCCACTCTTCTTCCCTGTCATGTTCGCAGCCCCATCGCTTGTTATCCACTTACAACTGGCCCAGCTCAGCCCATACTTTATTACAAGGTAGTTATTCAAAGTATCAAATATTTGTTCACCTGTCATAGAACTGGGATCAACAAACAGCATAATAAAAGTGTCTGGCAAAATCGTTTTCCCAGGCATATTTTACATAAACTAATAACATTGCAGCCACATCAGTAGGTCCGGTCGTATCAAAAAAAATCCCCCACTGCCTTCAACCTCGAAATAAGCCGCTCTTCAAGCTGCTCTGAAATATCATTAATTCTACAAGAAACTGTAATGTCACTAAGGGGGACAGATTTTAATTTAGCAGCTGCCTTTTCATGTTGGACTGCACTGACCAGGTCCGTTGCGGCAGGCAGAACCAATCTTTCTGCAGTCGCATGCAGCATTTTCTCCTTTGCCACATGGTAGGCAACCTGACAAGAAGCTCATTGTGCTTTGTCATTTAAAGTGGATACAGACAACTTTTCAACTTTCCCCCCGTTGTCCCCCCCTAGCATTTCCAAGTGGTATTGTTGTTTGCGCCGCTGTCACAAAGACAACAGGGATCGCTTTCTATTAGAGCCTAGCTCTGTGCAACAGAACAAACCATCTGTCTGCTTATCAACTCCTTGATCAGCTTATAGGGAACCAATCTAAACGCCGATGGTGTCATTATTCTATAGCCACTATTACACTGTGCAATCAACAGTTACTTCATAATGATAAGTTAAAGCAAAAAAGTTGTCTATAGGGTCTTTAAACTTTTTTTTTGGTCATTTGAGGAGAACGTCTTCAGACAATTTAATCCCCTGTGCCTTCCTCTCAAAAAAGTTCAATTGTTACGCTGCCAATTTACCATGATGAGGATCTAAGTGCCTTTTTAATTTAAACTTAAATCGGTGACTTTATCTTTCCACACTACGCAGACAGGACTTGGATCGTTGCTTGTTGAGCAGTTTATAAATCTAATATTTCAGTAAATAGCCCTTGTATACCCTTTTTCCTGCTCTTTTTCCCTTGGAAACTGCCTCCCCTGAGTCCTGTCCACCAGCATCAGCGGCCGATGAGATGCTGCTCGTCTCCAGCAGAGTCTCCACAGTGGCACCTGCTGCTTCTGGCAGGTCACCCTGAGCGCCTGCATTAACATTGCTTGGTGAAGAGGACTGGTCTTTTTCTGATAACAAACTTATTCATATTTGCAACAGCCTAACTTCAGGCAACTATTCACTCACTATCCACTTTATTAGGTACACCTACAGTACTGTGCAAAAGTCTTAGGCACCCTAGATTTTTTATAGAAATTGAATTTTTTTTTATATTTAGAAACTTTTCATGTCATTATTTTTGAAAGCATCTTCACTTTATTATTATTTTTTTTTTTACATGTGCCTAAGAATTGTGCACAGTACTGTATCTAATGCTAGCTGGTCATCTGTTGCTATAGCCCATTTCTCATAAGGGCCAACAACTTGTGTGTTGTGAGATGCCCTCCTGCACACCACTGTTGTAAAGACTTATTGGAGCATTTGTGGCCTTTCTGTTAGCGTGAACACATCTGCCCGTTCTCCTCTGACCTCTGACCTCTCTCATTATGAAGGTGTTTTTGTGTACTGGATGTATTTTTTGTCTCTAGAGACTGCAGTGCATGAAAATCCCAGGAGGGCAGCAGCTGTTTCTGAGATGCTGAACCAACAATCACACACATCAGTCCGTTTAGATCACGCATCGTGCCTGTTCTAGTGTTTGGTGGAACAAAAAACTTAACCACTTCACCATGTCTGCATGCTTTATATATTGAGATGCTGTCACATGATTCACTGTTTGTGTGGCGGCAAGGAGAATTGCAAAACATGGTACTGAGAGATAATCAATTAACAAATGGATTGTCTCTTTCCTGGTGACCCTTTGACGACCCAATTGAAATTGTGTCATGAACCAGACTTTGAAAAACAGTGGCACAGACAGTAGCTTGCATTAATCAGCAGTGGGCATTTAAGGGCACATGGTTGTTTTCATCCTCCCAATAAAATCATAAGACACTTGCCTCTCTTACCTATGCAATGTGTACAGAAAACTGCATTGACGACCAAATATTACAGCCTGTAAACACAACTTTAAAGCTAGGTTTACATTTATTTGACTAATTTTCACACAACTGTAGAATGAATTTTGGTCTAAATATAAGCGTTCCCGAATACAAATACCATAGTCGGTAAAGCACGAATAATGCATTTTAAATGAATATTCGCTCCTTACGAATTTTTTCAGTGGTATTTTCATGTTTTGATAGTATGCCTATAGTTGTGGAGAAAATATACTCAGTTGAAAATGATGTGTCTGGCTTTTCTCAGATGAGAAGGGGGTGGGGTTTTTTTTTGCTCCACACAGTCTGTTGTTACTGCTTACGACACACACACACATGCACACACACACACACAAAGCCACAGCAGAGAGAGAGTGTGTATGTTTTTTGTGTGTTACGGGAATAGGCTAATTATTTGGTTTAATAATCCCTGTCCTCTGAGTCTGTTCAGTACAGCATGATGTTGGTTTGAATATCCTGATTTCTTTTGCTTTTGCTTCATGTTTTCTTATATCAGAATATCCAAATTGAACTAAATGTTGAGGTGAAATGGAGTTTAAAAAAAAAAAAAAAAATACAATAACATACTATAAACGACAAAAAACTATACGCTATTTGATTTGCACTTTTCATCTCTAAGATATTATTTTCTCCCAATCCAGAAATGTTCAGTGTGCTTGTTTATCTTTTATGGAAGCAATTTTTTTTCTTATTTGCTGGAAACTGGAAACTGTTAGGGTCGTATTTGATATTTCAAAGTTAATTCCATATTCCATTTTCATTTTAGACCTGTAATTTTCAGATTGTATCACACATTCAGTGTGTGGGGATGTGTGTGTGTATGTTTGTGTGTGTGTGTGTGTGTGTGTGAGAGAGAGAGAGAGAGCGAGAGAGAGAGAGAGAGAGAGAGAGAGAGAGAGAGAGAGAGAGATAGACAAAGAAACCGCTCAAGTAGGAAATAGTGTAATTCTCTGAACGCACATTTTTATTCCATCTATTCAAGCCTGTTTACTAATTTGCTTACAGAACCAAATTGGGCTAAGCCGTGTATTGAGGCTTGCTTGCAGTTTGGTACGTTTAGACTTATGCATTGAAATTATTCAGCATTTTCTGAGAAAGTGGTTTATATTAGTGTTGCTGTTAAACCCTTGTAAGTTATACACTTTGATCTTTCAATTTAAGTTGGATGCATGCAAATTCATGAAGTAGAGAGTGCTTTCTGTAGAAAAGAACCATCTACTGAGAGTTAATTGTGATGTGGCTGTACTTCAGTGTGTCAAGTAAGCAAATCGGTGGTATATGACTTAAATTACGGTTCAAAAACACAATTTTCAACTTGCTTTCTGTCTATGTTTATAGTGAATGCCTTTCCTAATATACCAGAGAATCAAGAATAAAATAGGACAAAATAGTTTTATATGCTTGGAGTACCAGCTAGCTAGCCTTCTTTGTAAGGTTTGTGCTGTATGAAGGAAGCTCAAAGCCAAAACAGTTTGTCACTATCACATAGCTGAGAGAGGAGTCTGTTTTTGGGTTTGAAATGACAGAATGCCAAGGAAAGAAAGAGTAAGGAAAAAGAAATGGAGAGCTGTAATATGGGGCCAGTCTTCCTGATGGTGGCACTATAGCAACCATTAAAACTTTAAAATTAAACATTTCATTAACTATGTGCTCCAGGTGTGCAGTTTTCTGAGGCTGTAGGCCCATATGAGAGGAAAGCGTTTATACACTGCTAGCTAGCGGAAATTATGAAGTTCATCAATCTTTTTTTTTCATTATCTGTAAAACTAATTAACTCAAACTTCTCCTGCAGTTTTGATGACAGTAAACCCAAATTCCAATACTGCATTGTCAGACATAGACTAACAATTCTAAACCCAGGTTCAGTTAACCTCTAATTAAGAGTATCAGCTATGTGACTATTTTAAGGTTATTTTCAATGTAATTGTTTTAGACTGTAGGGTAATTGTCTTGTCTTTTTGTTTTTGTTTTCTTCCTACCACTTGTCAAAATAAATCTGATTCCAGTCCCTGTAACTTAAGCTAAACATGATGGACTTGTCTGTCTCTTCTTCTGTGGTGTTCATACCAGTTAAGAACACATGAAGAAATAACTGAATATGAGCATCAGTCCAGACTTCATTTTGTTCTGCTAGGCTTTTCAAGCATGAGGAACCGCTGGCTGTCAGATGTCAACATCCGTCTCTTGGTACCCATAATCCCTTGCATTTTTGGTGTTGTTTCCAGTAGTTGGGTCAGATTTTGTTCTCACTTCTAACAAACCTCACCTCAGTTCTCTTGTTAGAGGACTGAGAGTCACATTTTCAGGCGTCTTGGTGCCGTTATTTGGTCCCACCAAATTTCAAATGGCATTGTTCTCACCTGGACAAACTAAAGGACGAAACACTCCAGAGTTAGAAAAAAAAAAAAACGTGAATAAATGTGCCCAGAGAAGTGCGAGGGACAGAGACATTCTGTCCTGACAACATTCCTGTAGTATAGAAGGATCATGTACTAGAAAAGTCCAGAAGCAAAATGAGCCAAGCAGAGAGGTAGGAGGGATTTTAAGAGTGTCATGTCAAACCTGGTATGCTGTGCGTTGCCAGGTTTGGGAGTAGTCAACCCCCTCAACCTTGCTCAGTAATGAAGAGGTTCTGGCTGCCCACTGAGCTGTCTAGTCTGATAATTATTTTGACATTTCCCACTGAGAGCTGGGAGGGAATTATCCTCCACCGTGTCTGCTTACTGTACTTTCTCCATAATCACCCCTGCCATGCGTGGGTACATGTGTGCATGCATTGTGCATGAGTACAGTATGTGTTTCTGTGTGTGTGTGTGTGTGTGCAGTCATGTGTGTGTCTAATGTGTGTAAATTACATTCCGCAATTTTCTGTTTTAAAAGATGGAAAGACATTTAAAAAGTCAAACTGTATAATAGCACATGAATTTAACAAGATTTTTCACTTCTCCAATTATCCACTAAGCATTAATTTCATAATGAACAGTAATTTTGCTAAAAAAAAAAAAAAAAAGCCTAGCCAGCCTCACGACTCTTGCAAATTGATCATACTGTTAGAAGACGTCTGTCCCCCATAGGAGTCTAGGAAAAAGGTGAGTCCACCAAAGTCCCTTTAAACCTTCAATAAGTGATATCAGACCTCATAACTAATCCTGAAACTAATGTCCGCTATGTGGAGATTTCATAGAGACATAATTATATAAACCAATATCCACGCAGCAGCAGCCGTGTTGCTGTTTTCACCTCTTTTCTAAAGCTTGTTGTCAAGTTCCGCTCCTGAACGAAGCTTTTCATTTTTTTAAAAACCAGCTTGTCTCCTCCCTCGCTGTTTAAAAGCGGCGCTCTCTCCCTCCCATTCCCAAAACTTTACTCATAATGGTGGAATCGATGAAGCGAGCGAGTAAACTTGTTCAATAGTAAACTTGTTGAACTTGTAAACTTGCTACCTGCCTCTTCTCTTGTCATTGTAGGACATGTGACCTTCAGCAGGAGAAAGATCTGTCAAAGTGAGACTGGTAACCAATGAGACTTCTCCGTAGGTACAGTTAGCTTAGCTGTTAGCCTTTATGCACGGTGCAATGTTTGTCCTTTGCTGTGCATTTATTTACAAATGTGTTGTGGTTTCTATCACCCTCTAGTGGTCAGAAAAATTTGCTTATTGTAGCTGTAAGGAAAGTCAGTTCACTCGGGCGCCATCTTGATAACACGCCCCAGGTAGTAAGTTCGTAACAAGACTCACAGGAGAAAGGAGACACAGTGACACCCTAACATATTTATAGAAATTGATCGACTTTTAATTAATTGTTGTATATTTGTTGACATATCAATTGTATATTTAAGTTTGATTACTGTTATTTGAATTTGTTGACTTTGCTTTGGCAATATGTACTTTTGTATTTCATGCCAATAAAGCACCTTGAATTGAATTGACTCCTATCTCTTTGAATGGGGAATCGTCTATATCTAAAGTTCTGACATACATATTATCATTTGCATTGCATTTATGAAAACCGCTGAATTGTTAACAACATGGAGTGTTAAAATTATTTTTTCAAAGGACACTGTTGCCACAGAAAATGTCTTTTTTCCACTTACCGATGCTTGTACAGCGCCATCCACTGCTTCACCAAACAGTGAGATTACATCATTCAAGTCAAATCTGGTTCACAGCTCCCATCATACATTTATGATTGTATCACCTGTCAGCAGTCATGTCATGCATGCAGTCCACAGTAGGGAGCTGATGGTTATATATCTGAGAATGTCATGTTATTAAATTATTTAAAATGTATTAATAAAACGGTTGCTGACAGACGGTTGATTTTGAGTTCTGCTGTTGCATGAACCTGAAAGTATTGGTGGATTTCCTTTATGATATGCAGACAAAGGTGTGTCAATCGGCCACTTTCGCTGACCACACGTTTTACGTTGTTGGAGCCGCCATCTTTAGCGTTACAGATTTTCCCATTCAAAACTGATAGAGTGCTCTGTCTCTATACATAATACTGTCTCTGGGTCCACCACCAGCGGACCAATCACAGTTTTGGAGGCTGATCCAAAGGGGAAACGTAAGTGAGAAACAATGCAGCAGAAACATAAACAACAATGGCGGTGGTGGAGTGTGTCAGCCGTACACCTGAAGCCATATCTTCTATTATTTCACAATTTGAGGAGGTAAATGCATTAAAAGACGAACAGTGTGTGTGTGTGCGTGTGGTGAACCTCCCATCTGTCTTAGTTTTCCCTGCGCTCTACATAGACAACCTAATGACTGCAATACATCACCTGGATGTGGCGTTCCAATAGAGAAGTGTGTGTGTGTGTGTGTGTGTGTGTGTGTGTGTGTGTGTTAGCATGTCCATCCATCAGCAGTGGTGGAAGAAGTACTCAGATTTTTTACTTAAGTAAAAGTAGATATTACCACAGTATAAAAATACTCTGTTACAAGTAAAAGTCCTGCATTCAAAAAGTACAAAAGTATTAGCATCAAAATGTACTTAAAGCAACAAAAGTAAAAGTACTCATTATGCAGAATGGCCCATTTCAGAATAATACAGTATATATTATATTATTGAATTATAATTATTGATGCATTAATGTGTAAGCATCACTTTAATGTTGCAGCTGGAAAAGGTGGGGCTGATTTCCACTACTTTATATACTACTGGGTAGCTTACAGTAATCTATAATAGTACATCACAATTTATTAGTTGATTATATGTTGTATTAATAATCTGAATCTGCAAACTAACTAGTAACTTAAGTTATCAAATAAAGGTAGTGGAGTAAAAAGTACAATATTTCCCTCTGAAATGTAGTGGAGTAGAAGTATAAAGTAGCATAAAATGGTAATACTCAAGTACAAGTACCTCAAAATTGTACTTGAGTACAGTATTCGAGTAAATGTACTTAGTTACTTTCCACCTCTGCATCCATCAGTGACAGTATGTCTCACCTCATATGTGTCATATATGTGTAGTCCATTATGCATGTGAGCTCCTCTAAATCCGACTCACTCTCCGACGGCAGCACACTGCTTACTATGTGATAATAAGTCATTACCAAGTCATGTTTCTCAAATGACTATTGATTCTGTCCCACAGCGGGGGCGAGCTGCCAAGGGCCACAACAAAACACACAGCTAGAGATCTGATTGAAGTTTCTGTAAAGATTTACGCCCGAGGACGATCGGTTATCATCCACAGCCGATGATGAATCGCTTAGACGCACTTTGAAGTACACTTTGCGGTATTTTCCCCAGTGGTATTTTCTTCACATTTTTTTTTACTCTTCACTTCATGGAATGTAAGGTAGAAAAGTGAATGAATGAATGAATGAATGAATGAATGAATGAATGAATGACTCCTTGAATAAATGAGGAATTAATGAATGCTGTCATATAATGTTAAGACAACAGTGCAGAACATGCTTTGAATGTCTTTGTCTTGACTGCTTGACCCCATTTACTTTAGTGTCTGATCCTGTCTCATGTTGCTTTTTATTACAGTCACATTTTTTTATATAGCTGTTAAATACATGAATACATGCATATATATGTACGTGTGTGTGTGTGTGTTTGTGTGTGTGAACCCATTTAGCTCAGTGTCAGAGCTTCTGAAAGTGTATCTGTCGTAATACATTCAAGTCCATTAATGCCTGGGAATGAAACAGAATCCAAAAGAGGGCACACACACACATACGCACACACACACACACGCCCATGCACACGCACACACACACACACACGCACACACAGCGCTGTATGTCTCTGATAGCTTCTATTATCTAGGTCTCCCTCCTGGCTGCACATCAAACATGGATGAGCTCCAACCATAAAAGGCTCCATTTTCCTTTGATTTATACAAGGAATAAAAATCGGAAAGGTGAAAAGTCCAAACCATGCATATTTTACCAGCTCGCTGACACCAAAGGCAAGACTGAACAAATTTTAACATAGAGCAAAACTTAAAATAGACCATGATAGGACCAAATACATGAAGTGCAATGTTGAACCTGCTGACCTCAGTGGGCAAAGGCCTTTTAACCCGAGTCTGTACAGACAATGACTGGTTTACACGGGCACAAATATGTCAGTTTTAACAGTTTTACCAGAAATGTTGACTTGACAAATAATGGAAAGCATGACAGACTATACTTCTCTTTATCAAGCTAGATTGGTCTCTTGCGGCTATATTTAAACGAGGAGAAACCACATGGAATCTATTTTTCCTCGTCTAGACAGCAATGTAAACATGACATCTTTCACAAACGGTGCAAAATATCGTTCATGTGTAAATGCAGCCCGTGACATCCGTGAGATTCTGTGTGCAGATACTGCTTCAGGATCAATAAACTAGTCCTCAGGGCCCATTTCATCTTATTCCTTGTTAAAGGACAGATCAGCTCTCTTGAACTTAGAGGCATTATCTGTGTGTCCCTACAGTGTGTCCACTAGTTTCTATTGCAGCAAGGGTGAGGGTTGGGTGGTAGGTGTGTGTGTGTATGTGTGTGTGTGTGTGTGTGTGGTAATTTTAGGTTTGTCTCCACATCCACCCTAGTTTTGTTCTTCGTTCTGTTTCAATTGCAGGTTGCAGTGTGTAATTCTGCATAGGTCAAACCTGTTTCAAGGGAAAAGTGGACTATATTGTACATATGAAGAGAGAATATCTCATTTTACTGCAAAATGAGATATCTATCAAAAGGGGGAAAAAAATGCCTCTTGAATTTGACATGAAAGCAAACCCCACTATGGATCATAACTGTGTTTATGTATATATTGCTGTTCTTGTTGTTTGTTTTTATACATTTTCTCTAGCTGTGCTGGCCTGCTATTGCATGAACATAGGGAAAATAATTGGTCCCTAGGCACATCAAATATAGAGTTACAAAATGAGTTATCCACCGTTTAAGTGGCACTGACCCTTACAAAATGACAGATGGCACAAAATAAAAACAAACTGTGATTCTTTATGAACAAGAAATGAAATTAAGTCTATTGAAAAATGCTAACACAGAATGAATCCTCTATATTTTAAGATATGCTGGATTATAAACGTGAGGTAATGCTATTTTTTTTTTACCTTTTTTGTTTGTTTTTCAATTCAATTCCCAATTATTCTTACTTGATTCTCTAGATAGTTTTGACCACAGTGCTTCATTCTTCCCTTAATTAAAATAATGTTTTGATGGAAGACTCCCACACCCCATATATGCAACTCACACATGAGGAAACACACTCAGACACATCTATATGTCTCCTGTCTTGTTGTCATTTTCTCAGTGCATCTCCTCATAAGTATCCATCCCTCCATCACAACCATTCATCTATAATTCCCCTCGCTCCTTTCTTCCCCACATCTGCCCATCCTCCTACAATTTATATCCATACATCTCTCTTTACCTACCCCCCCCCCACCCCACCCATACCCACTTCTCCTCCCTCGTCCCATCCTTCCTTCCTGTCCCCTCTTGTTTCCACCCCCCGATTTTCTCTCCCTTCCCTCTTTCTCCATCCATCCATCCTGTCTGAATAATGCAGTGGCTATGCAGCTGCAGTGCCATTGTCCCTGCTCCAATGTTAATGTTGTGTCCTTGTCACAATTATTGGGTCACTATCATCCATCACAGCTAATCATTGTCATACAGATACGCGGACAAACGAGACGCTTTACGGAGAACAAAGGCGCACATGTAGCACGCATCGACATCTTTACAAAGCTCATGTTAAATTAAACGCTACGCTTTTGGATAGGCAAACAGACGCCACTGGCAGAATGCAGTATATTTATAAATGTATATAATAAATGTGTTTGTTTTCATGGATTCTTGTTGGTTAAACTTGTTATGCAAACCTAGTATACTTTCTGCCCGAATTACAAGCTTTTCTCATGTAGCCTAACATATGTAAGGTTTCTTTCCAAAATGCTACCGCTACCTGATGTTCATTGCTCAGTACATTGGCAAGTTACATTTTTGCCTGTGTTTTGGATTACACTACCAGTCAAAAGTTTGAACACACCTGATTGAATATGCTATGTTTTTTTATTATCTTAAAGCCAGATTTGTTTCTTAGACAAATAAACAAAACCTTTGCCTTTCCATCAAGGCAAAGGGTGGCTACTTTAAAGAATCTAAATATAAGACAGTTTTGATTTGTTTAACACTTTATTGGTCACTGCATAATTACATTTGTGTTATTTCATAGTTTTGATGTCTTTACCGTTATTCTAAAATGCAAAAAATATAAGAAAATAAAATGTGTGTGTCCAAACTTTTGACTGGTAGTGTACGTCCTGGTTAATTTATATAATTTATAGACAGGTAGAAAATAGATTAATGAAATTTGATTCATTTAACGGATTGCTAAGAAGATGCTTTTATTTTGAAAGGCTTTACCTGTCACAGTTGTAGGGACTTGTGGGTAATTAATATAGCGTCACAGGTAGCCAGTTATCAGTTGTTAAGAAGACGATAATATAAAACCTCCTTGAGAAGACCCCAGCACACAGTTTTACAACCGCTTTTTGTTATAGAGTTACAGTCTTATTTTTATACGTTTAAATTACCATTCCTATATTTGAATCAACACCTTCATATATACTGCCACCACCAATCTGCCTGGGCAACACTACAATCAAATGAACAAAGTAAATGGCCTAAATCTTGATTCATACATGGAGAATGTGTTGGAAAACCCTGCTGTGGCGTCTATCATGGCCGCTGTAAGAAGCTTTGTGGAACATTATACAACTGGAAGTCACAGTCACCTCCTCTCAAATGTTTCTACTTTGTGAGTAAAGGGCTCCGGATGAGCTGATAGCTTCAATATTAATCACTCTTGAGTTTCGCTATCAACGCCAGCATCCATATTTTCAGAGCGGGTGTCACATTTTTCAAATGGCGGATATCTAATTTTGTGATGAAACTCTTCACATAAATTGAAGATGACATTTTGTTCTCTTGCAGTCTTGATCAGCTTTGTGGTTTGGCTTCTCTCCAAGTTCATGGATTTTTTTTTTTGCATGTGGGAGACAATGCCATCTGTCAATTACATTAATAAGCAGGCAGATTTAGAAATACATGATATCTGCAATGATATGCAACTCAGAAAATATGTAGCGAACACAGTAGAATAGAATAGAATAGAATAGAGATGCTTGTGGTGGGAGAGGCTCTTTTGCTTGCCATTTTCATCAAAGGCTACTTTTCACATCCAGCCTTGTAGTGAAGGACTCAGTGTATGGATTTGGTCTGGGACTGATGTCAAGCATGAGTGGGGGGAAGGGTGTGTGTGTGTGTGTGTGTGTGTGCGTGTGTGTGTGTGTGGAGGGGGGGTTGATGTGGATTAGGTTAAATAGACCCATTAAAACATGAAAGGTTGTTGATAGCTGATGTGGGAGTATCAAACCTCTCTTAGAGACCAAGGCTCTGGGTTATTAGGCTAGTGTGTGTGCGTGCGTGTGTGTGTGTGTGTGTGTGTGAGTGAATTGATAGTGATGAGAGCAGGCTGGTTTCTATTACCTATTTAATTATCCTCCATCAAACAAACATGATAGCACCTTGAGATCACTTTGGCTGTAGCCCTTCACACACAAACACACACACACACACACACACACACACACACACATAGACATGACGCCAGACAGAGACAGGCAGAGAGAGAGACAGACTGACAGGCAGAATGGACAACACAGAGAGACACAGAGAGACAGAGATTGGGAGAGAAACAGACAGACAGACAGACGGAGACAGGGAGAACAGAGATAGGTTGGAAGACAGGCAGAGATGGAAAACAAAAGATTGTGAGAGAGACAGACAGGTAGAGATACAGGGAAAGGCAGATATTGGGAGTGAGACAGGTAGACCGTCAGGCGAAGACAGGGACAGGGAGAGGGACAGAGAGAGAGACATATAGAGACAGAGGTTGGGGGAGAAACAGACAGAGACAGAGATATGTTTTAAGAGACGGACATGGGAAACAGGAAGAGGAGAGACAGAGACAAGTAGAGAGACAGGCAGAGGCAGATATTGGGAGAGAGACAGGTAGACAGACAGGTGAAGGCAGAGAGAGAGAGACATACAGAGACAGAGATTGGGGGAGAAACAGAGACAAGGAGAGAGACAGACAGAGACAAAGACAAAGACCTCTATTACCTGCAGCCTATGATGGGACAGTGAGGTGATGAGATGGACCCAGTGCTTTGGGTCAATATGCCTGTCTCACTGTTGGCTGGACCACAGACAGGACAGGAGCAATGCATTGTGGTTGATCATATGTTAATTCAAGGGAACATCAAACATCGTTCTCCCATGTTCTCCTTGGGGATGTGTGGCCAACGTTAGCTTTACAAACATGCTAGCACTGCTGGCTAACTAGCCTAGAGGGGGGGAGGCCTATTAAAATATTTAAAATAAACATACATTCCAGTTGAGGCATGGCTCACCCATAACTGAAGTAAATAAAAAAAAACACTTAAAAGATAAGTTTGTTGTAAAAGTATGTTGAACCTATATGTAATTTGTCTCTTACATACCTGTAGTACTTCGACCCACAGACAATATTGTCTCCAGACTCAGCTATCTACGGTATCAACGCTTTGCAAATTTGAAAAACACAAGCGCATTAACAGAAAACACAAATGCAAAAGCCACAACATAACAACGGAAGTTGACAATTAAATGGGCCAACTATTATTGCCGGCGGACTATTATTGCCTGCACATGTGGAAGAGGAAAGTTCTTGCCCGTTTGAGAAGTAAGTGAAACATTGTTTGCTAGCTAACTATGATTACTATCGCTATGTGATTGTCACAAATGAGCAATGTTGTTCGATGTGCAGGCAATAATAGTCCGCGGGCAGTAATAGTCGGCCCATTTCATTGTCAACATCCGTTGTTGCTCACTTCCGTTGTTATGTTGTGGCTTTTGCATTTGTATTGTGGCTTTTGCATTTGTGTTGTGGCTTTTGCGTTTGTGTTTTCCGTTAATGCGCTTGTGTTTTTCGAATTTCCAAAGCGTTTTGGATATGCAGTTCGTTCGACACGTCTCGGCCACCGTAGCTAACACCGAGCTCCGTTGCCTCTTGCTGCTAACAATGAGTCCAAACAGGCTTTGTCAAAATATCTCCAAAAATCTGGCCTCAAGCAACAAAGAAAAAGAAAATACTGGGCAATAATAGCCAGCTTTGAAAAAATCAAACCCCTGCCTGAGAATTTCATCAGCTTGCTTTAATCCTAGGTCAGACTACAAGACAGTTCAAATCTTTCCAACTAGGGCAGTTCAGACTATTGCCACTTTTCCACCGCATGGTACCGGCTCAACCTGCCTCCACTCGCCTCGCCTCTACTCGCTTTTGGTAGTACCACTTGGTTTTCCACTGCAGACAGTACCCCCTCAATTTTTTGAAGTGACATTATTACAAGGACATTCATTAATTTGTATGAGACTCACTTATTTTGTAATTGCATACTTTTGGAAATTGATCCAGGCACACCACCATTTTATACCATTTTATTTGAGATTTATTCCTCTAAATAAAACTGTGTTACAACTTATCAAGCGTGGAGCAAGTGGAGTTGGGAATCTCTACTGATGTAAAATGTCAATGTGAGTGAAGTTTTTGTTATTAAAAGTGATTTCTCTTCCTGTTTATTCTCTTTTTCTTCCTCCTTGTTGAGATAAACTCACATTAGCTGTTGCCAGTGTCACTGTCAGATTCCAGTGTTGGTGAGTCTTGGACGGCTTCAATCTACATGAGCCTGACCAGACTGGACCGACCAAATCAAACATGCTGGAATACTGTATATCCAGTCGGGCTTAGAATTGGTGTAAAAATCATCTAGGGTTACCCAGACTTTATACTATGTTCAGATAGCAGGCAACACTGATTTATTTTTCAAATCTGATCTTTAAGGCTGACTGCCCACAATGCAATGTATGTTTAAATGGTATAATCATTTGCAATCATTGCATTTGTTGTCAGTAACAATGCATGTGTGCATACTAACAAAGAAAACAAAATAAACACTTGAAACACTTGGATCCGAGTTGTCAGACTGAGTTGCATTTACAGAGATGTGATTTGAATCACATTTCAAACCAAAATGTGGCTTGAATCTGATCTTAAAAGGTCAGATTCCATGTGGCTTTTGCTGTTCAGACTTTAGAAAAAACATCCAACTCATATCGGATATGCAAAGAAATCAGATTTGAGCTGCCTGTCTGAACATAGCATTAGTTGCTGTGCCTCTTATGTTTACTGTTGTAGGCTGCAAGGCCATAAACACAGCTTTGAGTGTGCTGTACTCTGGAAAACCTGTGAAAAACATTATGTTTTTATCATGCTCCTGGAATATTAAATAGAGGAGCTGCTTGTCTTGATGCCGTGTAATTAATTCTTCTTGATCACCCAGTGGCAGATGAGGCCATAATCATATCTGAGTATGGAGAGTTCATCTGCATCTATAAAGTAAAAAGAATAGAGAATATTTGAAGTTTTTAAAGAGCATAATTAAAACCTGTCCAATCTGTGTTCAGCCTCAGACAGTGTGTTCCCCAGGTTTTGGGAAAGTGACACATTTTGATGTTTTGTCTCCATAATTGTTTTACTTTAGATGTGTTAATGTGTCACATTAACCAAAACTGACACATTTTATTCATCTAAAGTAAGCTCGGTTCACCTCATTTTGTCCTCTGGAGGTCCTCTTCCATTAAATTACTGCAGGAACTAAATGAGTCAAATCAACTGTAAGGGACTGAAATGGTGTGCAGCACAGATATGTAATTATGAAGAAATAAAGCAGTGGCTACCTGACGTTACTTCAACTCACTGGAAACCACAACATCCACTGCTCATCCTCTTCACAGGCTGGAGTGGCTTCATCACTGGAAAGCATAGCTAGGCTGCTGAATGAGATATACATCTCAAAACACAGGTCAAATGCAGCTGGGGAATAAGCTGCACAGAATCATGTTGCTCTACCATTAACAATAACCAGCAACACTAACAACAGCCCAGACTTAGCTAGCAATGCTAACCTTTTGCTAAAAACAAACTGCGAGAGGTTGCACATGAGCGCAAATTGAGCTCAAATCACGGTTTGTAGCTTTAAGAGGCTGTGAGGCAGATAACTGAGAAAAAGTATTGCATGGAATTTTTGATACTTGGAATAATTAGTAAAGTTAATTTTATTACACAAATACAGACAAAAACAAGACAACACTTCATAAAAATTATGAGTTATGTGGGTATAACTGAGTAATCCTGCTTCTTGAAGGCTCACTCTTATCTTCTGCAGCATTGAAAACTTTTCAAGAATCACTTCACATCCCACTTTCCCCTATATCTTCCTCATCTGCATGCATCTAATCTCACTCCTGTCAAAAAATATCCTTACAGCAATATTTATTTATTATTTTTTAGGTAATGTTTTCACCCGCATCTGTATGTGTGTTTGTCCGCAGCAGGATATCTCAGAAAATCACGGACGGGCACGGATTTGCACAAAACTTGGTCCAGGTTATATAACCTGAAATAACCTGATGAAGGTCTGTGTACCGAAACGTTACGTCTAATTGCAAGTGAAGTAGACAGTGTGCGGGAGTTCTTTGTTCTACTACAGTCGGCCCATGGTCTTCTCCTACGCACCTGTCGATCTACAGGTGTGCAAAAGTTCTGCTCCTAGAGGAACTGCTGCTACCACCACTTCAGGATTGGCTTCAAAATTCACCCGTGATTTTGGCCGCTTGGTTCAAGCCTCCATTTTGGCAAATGTCTGCCCTGCTGAAGTGTCCTTGAACAAGACACTTAATCACTACTGGCACCAGGGCCGCTGCTCTGTAACTAACCCTCTGCTCTGACCTGTCTGTGGAGAAGGGAAGGCAAAAAACTGAATTTCCAAATGGGGATCAATAAAATAGCACATTATTATTAGATTTCTTATTTTATTCCTTAGTATTGGTTACTTGTAATGTTGATGGCTGAGGACTCAGATGTAAAGTCTTGTTGCTGCGTGTCACAAAGCAGTTGAGTTGTTGATTTGTTGTTTATCATCGCCATCTGACTAATCGTGAATAATGAAGATTTTCTGGCGGAAATCAAAATATTTACAGACAGTGACACGACAGCACAAACAAAACCAAAACAAGCAATATGAACGCTGCAACTGGGAATGAACAACATGGCTGCAGTGACAGACAGCTGTGAGAACTCTGTATGTGTGTGTGTGTGTGTGTGTGTGTGTGTGTGTGTGTATGTGTGTGTGTGTCTGGTTGGGCTGGCTGTCGTCCCTCTCTGTCGTCCCTCTCTCTCTCTCTCTCTCTCTTTCCTCTCTCTGCTTCTCTCTCTCCTCTCTCTCTTCTCTCTCTCTCCCTCCCTCTCCCCTCTCCTCTCTCTCTATCTCCTCTCTCCTCTCTCTCTCTCTTTCTCTCTCTCCGATGATCCATCGTGATTACATAACAAGCAGTCTGGGGTGAAATCTGTGTCTGTTGTGTTTGAGCAAGTCTGTGTGTGTGTGTGTGTGTGTGTTTGTGTGTGTATGTGTGTGTGCGTGTGTGTGAGTGTGTGTGTGCGTGGCGCATGTGCTTGTGCGTGTGTGTGTGACCTAGAAACGTCTAACAGTCTCTCATGGCTTCATTAGGGCATAAACTGAGAGTTCAGAATATATAACCTTCAAATTATTACCCTCCTCCCCCCCCTCCCTCAGTCTGTGTATGTGTGTGTCTCTCTGTATCCGTCATTCTTTTGCTCACTCTCTCCCTCTTTTTCTGCCTTTCTCTCTCTCTCTCTCTTTCTCTCACACACTCTATAGCTTCTCGCACCCTCCATACCTATGGAGATAATGAAGGCAGTGGAGGAGAGTTATCGGTTCCAGGTCGTACGGACGGGACCCACTGCAGCATTTCGCTACCTCCCGTCTCTCTCCCGCTCTCTCTCTCTCCTATTCCTTCACTTTTTTTTTCCTCCTTTGCTGAGTCCCACCTCATCACCTCTCTACCTCTCTCTCTCTCTCTCCCCACTCCTCTGGCATTCTCTCATCTCTCTCGCCCCCGTTGCATCCTCTCCTCCTCTCCCTCTCTCTCTCTCCTTTTTTTTTCTACCTCTCTTCCCCTCCCCGCGTCTGCCTGTTCGAAACTGGAGCAACGTCTTAATCGAGACTCGGAGACGTGAGGGGAATTTCTAAGCAACCCCGGCTCTGCAGCACAGACACAAACACACACACACACACACATACACACACACACACACACACACTCTGCTTGGCAGCCAATTAACAGCCTGCGATCCAGCGCCAAAGGGAATAACTGCATGTTGATGAGCTGGCGGCTGTGTGTGTGTGTGTGTGTGTGTGTGTGTGTGTGTGTGTGTGTGTGTGTTTGTGATGAGCTGGTGGCCGTCAGAGCCAGTTACACAGACAGAGGGATATCTCTTTTATGTGTTCAGGGGTAAAGAAGGGGATTACGGCGCATTATAAACCCTCTCTGTGAGGGACAAACCAAGACAGAAACCGGGAGGAGGGAGTTTGTGTCTGAGATTGTCTTTGTGTGTGTTTGTATGTGTGTGTGTGTGTGTGTGTGTGTGTGTGTGTGTGTGTGTGCGTGCATATGCATTGAAGTGCTTTGGTTTGATGTTGTTCTGGCATCTCTCATGGTTATGTGTGTGTGTGTGTGCATGCTTGCAAGGAGCATTAGGAGAACAATAAGGATGATTTACATGGAGCTGAGCCTTGCTTTCTCCTCCTTATCCTCCCCCTCATCCTTCCTCTCCTTTCGTTACCTCTTTCTCTCACCCACTTCTATCCCGCCTCCACTTTGGGGAGTTCATCCAAAGGTGAGCGGTTGACAAGAAATATACCCAAAAAAAAAACACCTCATACATTCTCTTTGTCTGTCAAAAATATTGACACCAGGTTTGACACAATATCCCCCGAGCAGCGAAGCACCGTGTCTGCCTGTCCAAGTTTCATCATCGGATCCTTGCTTTTGAAAGAGAGAGAGAGAGGAGAGAGAGAGAGAGAGAGAGAGAGAGAGAGAGAGAGAGAGAGAGAGAGAGAGAGAGAGAGAGAGAGAGAGAGAGAGAGAGAGTATCTTGAAAAGAACACTGTGGGTTCGAATCCTGACTTCAGTGTGTTGCTGCCCTACTTCTCTCCACAGTTCTCTATATCAATCTCTTCTGCATACTTTCTGGATAAATATATATGTATAAAGAAGAAATGTTAATATTAAAAACTAAAAAGTGAATAAAAGGATGGATTTAATTCTATCATATTATTGTTTTCAGAAAGAAAAAAAAAACAATGCAAGATCAGGCAGGAATTCACCATGAAACTCATCTGTACAGTATACTGTCAGAATTTCTTTGAAATGTGTCTTGAAACATAAACAGCTGATTTTAGTATATTTAATATACTAACATATTTAACATATTTAATTATGTTTAACATTTACTTGTCCAGGCAAGACCCTTGAAATTACAGCATACTGTATAATCAGAGCAATATGGTCACTGCAACTAGCCTACCATCAGTATGTTGGTAGAAGTTTGATCAGAAGATAAGACCAGTAAATATGAATAAAATGAATATATGGAAAGACCAAAATAACATAAACCATGACTGCACTCTGTGAACTGTGTATATCTCTAAGTAATAATGTATGGAGAGGCTTTGAATCCTTGTGTGTTACTGTATGTGTGTGTTTGCATCATCCTTATCTAGAGTAAAATAAAACCAGGATGACAACTAGTGGCAAAGCACAGAGATGACAGGGAAGTTCCCAAGTACCGTCGAGTTCTCCTGTAGGGTTTGGAGCAGGACTGTGGATGGCCTGCCACCCGGTGGAGAGATGAGCAAATTACAGGAAAGCATCTGAAAAAATGGAATTGCCAGAGACGGGACATAAAAGGACTCAACACCCAACAGCCACTGAAGATGCTGTGCTCATGTGTGGAGCTAGAACAGTGACTTTAGTATTTGGAATTTAAAAAACAAATTGGCATAAAAAAAACAGACATTGGCATTGGAAAACTTTCATTGAAAATAGTTTTTATTGGAATTGAAAAAAGAAATCTTGGTATTGAAAATGTTTTTATTGAAAAATAAAATATTGGCCTAAAAACTAAAAACTTGGCAGAAAAAATGAATTGAATGTAACACAATTTTTCTTTTTTGTTAAAAGTTTTTTTTTTTTAGTGGCAGTTTTCTTGTCACTCTTTTGGCGTCAAGGGGAAGGATTTTCAGTGGTGTCACTTCCAATAAATACTATATACTACTACTATTTGATTCAAGTTTTTCAATGCCAATGTTTTTTGTTTTGTTTTGTTTTTTTCCAGTTCATTTTTTTGTTTTCAGTGCCAATGACCCCTGAGACGCTGAATAAATACAAGACCAGAGCTGAGACTATTTTTAGTCCTAGTCAAACTTTCAGCACGATTCCTTGAAATGATTCTCGGATGAGTCCAGGATTTCACTCAGCAATCTGACATCATGATCCAGAGGTTCATGGGACACTCTGAAGCTGCTACAGATGAGCAGCTCAGCTTGACTTCTGGAGAAGCTCAAACACACCGCACACAAGTACAGTGGCATCTTTTCCATCTATTTAACAAATTGGTGTCAACTTGACGACTGACACTAGATTTAATCATTTTTACACCCCCTCGTGACTTAATTTCTAAGAAGCGACTATCAACAAATATAGCAACTTTTTCAAACCATGGGAGACAGCTAATGTACAGCTAATGCCCATTTATGCTACTTGCTTACTTGGTTGTCTAATCCAAAGGTGCCTGATGATCACAGCGCTTCACATATGTGTGGCACCCTCCTTCCACCAAAGAGTGGGGACCGTAGCAAATGTACTGATATTAAATTTAGCGTATGATGTCATCTGGCGACTGATGCCGACTTTTTGAAAGGCCATTTGCTACTCTCCTTGGAAAAGAGTTGGCAACACGTCCTTCATGTTTTTAGAGATTCTATCAAAGACAACCTTGTGTACATTTGACATACATCCACCACACACAGTAAGCATACCAGACCCTTTTGTCGTAGTTTTTCTAGACACTAAACAATTTGATGCTTGCTTTAGATTATTTCTGAAGTGTGAAATTTGAAATAAACATTTCAAACATCCATCAACAGGAGCAATACAGCTCAATCTACTTTCTTAAATGATTGATTTGACCCCAACTATACTATGTACAGATTTTTTTTCTGTGCTGGAATTCCTCAGTAGAATACAGCACTGATGACATCTAGTGTTGACTTGAGTCAAAACAGGAAAGTTCCTGAATACACAGGAATAGTCCTATAGGTCTGGACTAGTGCAGTGACGTCACCACTCCTGAGTAAGGCCTCCACCTAGTGGAGAGCTGTGGCAACGACAGGAAAGTTCCTGAAGTCACTGGAATTCCTGGAGACGGAATATAAAACCTGGAGGAGTCTCACTGCTGAGACAGAAAGCAACACAGCCAACACAGAACAGACACTTTAACAAGAGTTTCATTGGAGAAATAGAGGATCTAAAGCTAAACAGACACAGAAGATGCTGTGCTCACATGGATTCCAGTCTTCCCTCAACCCATTCACACACTTCTACTGGCCTGTACGCAGTCTGTGGCCTCAGGCTGAAGCTCTTCTCCTGCAGAGAAACATACAGGAGCTGCACAGCAGGCTGGAGCTGATGGACAAACTTCAACACAAGATCCTGGAAGAGATGCAGCCGGCCCCAGCCTCTGTGACCATCCAACCAGTCTCCTACCAGCTGGAGAAAGAGGGGGAGCCCTTCGCCCTGACCCTGGACACTGAAGACTTTTCCCCAGAGGAGCTGTGTGTCCAGCAGGTGGGCAGGAGGCTGAGAGTCAGCGGGAAGACAGAGAAGAAGCAGGAGGACGGGAAAGGCTCCTACTCTTACAGACGGCAGGAGTTCAGACGGGAGTTTGATCTGCCTGAAGGGCTGAATCCTGAAGCCGTCAGCTGCTGCCTGGCTCCGGACGGGAAGCTCCACATCCAGGCGGCAAAACCTCCAGAGAGAGAGCTGAGTATCAAGAGGAGCTTGGAGGAGGAGACACAGCAGAGTCTCTGTTCACAGACAGAGGGCAGCAGCACAGAGAGAGACAGCAGCAAGCAGGACACTGCTGACAAGATGGACTGATCTTCAAATTTTTGTTGCAAATTTAAATTTGATAAATGCTGTGTATTTTCATATGAATGTTGTATAAACAATAAATATACTAACCACTGAACTGTGTCAATGTCTAGCAACCTGTTTTTTTCAAAATTGAGACAATTCCATTGAGATAAAATGTAGGAAACTAGAAACAGAAAGCAGAAAACAGGAGCTCATAAGACTTTATTGTCACATACCTGTCACATGCTAAACCTTTTTTAAAAGTACATAGCTTTTCTCAAACTCTATTTACTCTTCCTCTATATAGGAAGTCAGGTGTTTCGTCTCCACCTCTGCTTATAAGGGCACAGCCCCTACTCTGTCTTGAATGCTCAATGAAATGCAGAGTGTGTGTTAATTTGCCATCTATGCTGTACACTGCATAGTACATATGTAAATACTTAAAGTAAACTATCCCTGCTTTGCACAGGCTGTCCTCATTCTTCTTTTTTTAACATTTGCAGCAGCAAGCCAATGTATAAAAAGTGTGTAGCTAAATTTGTCATGCCGTTTTTTGTTTCTGTCTCTATAAATAAATTATGCTTTTTTATAGGGCTAAGGGAAACCACATACCGCTATAATGAGTTTGTTGTCACTTATGGAAAAACATTTACAGGCGCCTGAATAGAGTCCTGCTTGAAGCTGATTGGCTTTCGCCTACTGCATTTTTCACTGAAGCTGAAAAAGTTTAGCTCAAGCGAACACCTCTTTGAATCAGTTTGAGCTGTCTAGATTGCAGATGTGTCTTTCTCACTCCATTCCTTCCTCTAACTTTGCATACTACTGCTGCCTACAATTATTTTTCACAAACTGTCTGAATGCAGGGTTTCATATACCATAACCCCTAACCCTAACTTATTCTGTGGTAGAAATGGTGGGAAACTGCATGATGTATATAAGGCAGCATGCTGCCTGAAGAAGAGCTTGAAATGTGTTGCAACTGAGTAGCTGCTAAACCAAGCCCATATTTGTGTTCATTTATTGCTTTGAAGTGGTTGTATTTGCACTATTTGTAGCAAATAAAGTACTTGCATTATACGGTTTCCCACCCATCTATTTTTATGTTCTCTTATGTTTTCCACTGCCTTTTTCATGTGGATTCTTAGATGAAGAGTCAACAATATCTTTCTCAAACTGAGTTTCAATCTGATATTGATTGATAAGTTTATGTAGAATGACGTGACTGAAGATATATCTCAACAAAACCATGAAGTGTGCATTCACCCAGGTATTCCATATTTAATATAATTTTCCCAGCATTTAAGGTTTAAGGGAATTTGTTTTCTATACTTTAAGATGGTATTTTCTCCGCTTTAGCCCTGAATGTCTCGCCGTTTACCACAACAGTGCAGACTCTCTTGATGTGGTCGAAGTCTGGAACAAAGAAGTGCCAGAGCTGGCAGGAGAAACAAGGGAGCAGAGTGGAGGGTAGTGTAGTAGCCAATCAGCATCCACTAGATGTCATATTTAGGCCACTTTTATGATTTTAAACATCTCTGACAATCAACAGCACAGGCACCATAACTTGTTTATTTAAATGTTTACCAGGCAGAATTAATATATGTAAATGCAATCTCAAAATCAAAAACAGAAGTAGTATTTTAGATACATTTTTCACTCTGCGTCTTTGGATGCTCCCTGACAAGCTGAGCTTGGTATAAGCCCTGTGTCAAATTCAGTGTATGGAATATGTACAAAATGTGGATGAGTCACTTTACAAAATGTAAAGTGACAAAAAAAAAAAATACATAATGGAGACAGTTGTCACTTTTGGAGACATCCTCAAGGCTCTGTGAGCAACTTTGTTATCTTTACTTTCTGAAAAATGTTTGTTTAGCTCCAGTGTGATGACAAGAGCATACATGTATCACTTACCTAATAATAATTATAATAATTTAAAGATTAGGATAACAGTGCAGCATCCATGTCTCCAGTTACGACAGGCTTGTCTGAAATGCATTTAGAAAAATGCAGGTGACATATTTACTTCCATTGCAGATATATACT
>NW_027281585.1:0-122406 GCF_046629955.1 Centroberyx affinis | reverse complement strand
TTGAGTGAGGCATGCTTGCACTGCAGCTTGCACTCAAACACAGTTGGAAATAACTCACCAGTCGGTTATTTTGATAAACATTATCTTTGGAGAGGGAGCTGAAATCTCTGGAGCAAGGTGAGGAAAGGAAGGGGTTGATTAATTAGTGATGAAATGACAGATGAAAATCACATCAGTTCAGATGTTCATTGCTCTGTTAGTTTCATACAGAAAAATACTGAAGAATGTCAGAAAAAGAACAGTTTGACTGATGAAGAGTGGTTATGCAGACAAAAGATCAGATGTAAAAGGTAAAAATACCAAGATAACTAGTCCCATCTAATAGGACGAGAGAGAGAGAGAGAGAGAGAGAGAGAGAGAGAGAGAGAGAGAGAGAGAGAGAGATTAAGGAGGAGAGGAGAGCCGCTTATGCCCAGGCAGTTTGCAGGTCCTCCCCTGCTCGAGATTAGACAGCATGTTGGTCAATCTGGACCAGGACAAAGACTCCCACTGAGCAGGGACAAGAGACAAAGGCCAGGATTCTGCCTAACGTTTCCAACACTGTAGAAAAGTCAAATAAAGCAGCACACCTGTAGATGAGGTGGGCGATGCACCTCCACTGTCCCCCCCTATCCATAGCGGATCTGGCTAAGTGGGTTTGCAGGAACAGAGAGATCCATAACCACCACCACCAGTCTTCTAATGGCCTACTTACATCAAGTCAGGTCGATGTTTGTGGATGATGGCACAAAAGGCAAGTCCGTCTCTGAACGAGGTTGACATGTTCTTTATGTCCACGTTGGGGTAATTAGCGCATTTTACGCGGCACCATTCAAGTAAAGCCTTCGGTGATCCCATTTCTTGCGCGGGGGTTGGCACGAGGACCGGGTGAACATGCTACAATATGTCAGAGAAGATCAAATGAAGCTGGTCTACTGTTACTTCGTGGAGGAAACGGGAAACTAGCATCTGTTACCTTGCCACTAGTATGTGCAGAAGAAAGAAACCTGTAGCGTCGCCCACCACACTGCAGCAACGAGTCTCCGTGGCAGCAGGAAGAAATGGTTTCCTGTTCGTTCATCGAATAAAACAAATTGGTATCCGCGCATGAAAACGAGGTCAGATTGTTTCAGTGTTGCCAACCACAACAAACTCTGAAATCTGGCTGGCTCCCCCTCATAGCAGAGTCCAAGCTGCAGCAGTTTGTCAACAGTAACGTCGACGGACTTTTCTCCATGGTGAAGTGACGTTGCTCTCCTCCTGACCAAAACATTAGAGTCCACCGAGCATTATTGGTTGACTTGTTTGCAGAAAGCAGAGGGAAATTCAATTTAAATGGAATCCGTTACTTGCTGTAGCCTACTTGTTGTGCTGCACATGCACTGCAGTGCGCAATAGCTGCCGCTTGAGGGAGACATCGGGCTCGATCTCTAAAATTAGGTAGAGTCGGTTTCTGGTTTCAAGTTTATTTCTCAGATGTTGGGGTTCGGGGCCATAGCTAAAGTACACCTATTTTTTTATGAAAACGTTTTAGATTCACTTCAGAGTTAGGCTATGCTTTCAGCAGATTGTCATTTAAAATATGTTATTTCAGTATTAAATCCGCAAATGGATGGTAATAGGAAGTTTTATATTCATTGAATAAACAATAACACACTGCACGTATGTGGTTTCACAATGTACACCACTATTCTCCAGTGGTTTGTATCGACAGCAGATCCATTACTCAAGCCCACTGTATCAAGTGCTTTTCAGCTTGACTCATCAGTCAATGGAATGTACAAGTTCCGGTCAGACATTTCAAAATAAAGCCCTAATTGGGGAACTGGTGCAAAACTTTTTGAGTAATAATACACAGTACCAAGAGAGATTGAATAGAATAGAATAGAATAGACTAGAATACAATGGAATAGAATAGAATAGATTTACGGATAAACATATAGTGAATGCTTTCACTATATATTTATTTTATTTATATGTATGCTTTTTTCAAAGCATATGTTGATAGCCATACAGGGCTAAGAAAATGTCACGCTTTCATTTTGAAGGCAAAATCCTCTAACTCCCGGTCTGTTCTGGTCTCTAGCTTGACGCAGGTCTCCGACCGTACGTGGTCGTGAGTCCCTCGCGAGACCGATGCATGACATAAATCTCGTAGTGATGGCTGCGCCGCCCGATGCGGAGAGTTTGGAGTCTCGTATCAGTGAGTATTTCAAAGTTATTTACCAAGTCAGTGTTCGCTAGAGAGGTCGACGTGCAAAATAATATCCACGAGTTGCAGCGAACAAGATGACAGCTCGTGGCCGTAGCGTCTACTGATTGAGAGGAGCAGAGACCCTAGTACCATCAGACCAGGATGCTAACGCGTTAGTTAGCTCCGTAGCTGTTGTGCTTGCCAGCTGTCAACACAGCCTGACGTAGCGTTAGCAAGGCTTGCTAGCTCAACAAGGTAGTGAGCAACAAGGCAGTGAGCCACCTCCTTGGGTTTATAGGTTAGATTACAACATGGGATATGGCCTCAAAAGAAACTTCTAGATGAGAGAGTGGCAGAGTGCGTCTATCGAGAGCAAGCTAGCTACACTCCATTAGCACCTTGTATTTTTCTCAGTACGGAGACATGACTGCTAGGGATATGAGTCTCACTGGATTTTGAATCATGCACAATACAGGAAGCCTGTTTTGCTTGGTTCAAGTTATCAATATCGAAAATAATGATGCCATGTTTAAGGCATTTTAATACAGTCAAAATAACGTCTGTCTGCTCTATTGTGTGATATCCAATTTCCTAACGTTTCAGACAGAGCCACCAACCCACTGAACAGAGACACAGACTGGGGCAGCATCCATGCCTTCTGTGACCAGCTCAACAATGATCTGGAGGGGTAAGAGAAAGCCACAGGGCCTGGGAATCTCTTGGGTTTCTTCCTTTAATGTTGGGCTAGTTGGTACTGATTAATTTTTAAATATTGGACATTTAATCCATGGTAGTCCTCTTTTTTTTTTTTACACCCAGGAGGTCATATAAATGGGGCTGTTAACCCTCTTGAATTTAGAAATCATGATGATTCTCCTTTGTTAATTTAGATGCAAAATGAGGAGGAAGCAATACAATTATTCTGTCTACTATCTACATATTAAGACTGAACACTCCCAGTGCATCCTATGAGTCATAGTTGTGTGTTTCTGAACATAAGATCTGTGTGACTCATGGCACACAGTACTGCAGTTGCAGTTGCCGTTGCTCACTTGCCATCTGACGCTCAGTGCAGTGCAGTGGCTGGAGGTTCAATATTCTTCATGACTTGTATTACAGACCCCAACTGGCCACCAGGCTCCTGGCCCACAAGATCCAGTCTCCACAGGAGTGGGAGGCCATGCAGGCGCTCCTGGTAAGTTCATGAGAGAGGATTGAACCAGGGTTAGATGATATATCAGTGTGCTCATATATTGTGCTGATATTGCCCTTTTATAAAAAAAAATCAGATATCAGCCAGTCACTTTATGATGGATATGATGCAGTTTGTTTGAAAACATATTTATTGTTTAATTGATCAATGCTAAAATAGTTGTCTACGGGAAGCCCTTAACCTGAATTTATTTTAATGTGACATTGTGATTGGATTGCACACAAGTATGCATTATTATTACTATCATTATTAGTAGTAGTGGTAGTATATCTGGATTTTAGTGGAGAGTTTTAGTGCCACATGGTTTAAATGCTGTTTCATAGGCTTTTCTATCCTGACAAGAATACAATTCTTGGGAAACAGTGGACACATGGAATTTTTGGCATAGAAATGCAATAATTGAAGATACTGGATACCAGTAAAAAAAATATTGCCTATTGGCAGCTTTAATCCAAAAATATGATAATCAGACTCCAAAACCCCATATGGTTCAAACCCTAGATCAGACAGTTGGTAGGAGTTGATATTTTTCATACTTTTTGAAAGGACTCTGTGCTTTTGAGTTTATGCTGTCTAAACATGTATTGAGTAGTTTTAACTAGCCAACCTAGTATGGTGTCGCTGTCTTCTGATGTTGCCTTGTGTTTTTTTAACCAGGTGCTGGAGACGTGTATGAAAAACTGTGGAAAAAGGTTCCACAGTGAAGTCGGCAAGTTCCGGTTTCTCAACGAACTCATCAAAGTAGTTTCTCCGAAGGTAAGACCTGGATGTGTGTCTCTGCGTGCATGTGTGAATTTAAATGGGTTTTTATTCATATATGGCTGTCAGCGTCAATCACTCAGATTAAATTCTGTCACTTTCACTGTTAATGACTCAATTTTGTCGTCTTCTTCATCAATCCACCCCCTCTACTCAGTACCTGGGCTCGCGGTCACCAGAGCCGGTAAAAAAGAAAGTTCTGGAGTTGATCTATAGCTGGACCTTGGGTTTGCCTGATGAGGCCAAGATCTCAGATGCCTACCAGATGCTGAAGAAACAGGGTATGTTTTTCAGATCGACTTGTATACTCAAATTATAGATTTTGACTCAGATCAGAACATATTGTGGGGCAAGTTAGCTTATATGAATCCACCCATATTTGAATGAGCACTTTTAACCATTTCACCACAAGGTGCTTTACATGGCAAGAAAGGACAAATCTAAAGATAAATACAGAGAGAGATAAAACACAGCAGTGAATGAGGATGATGGATGTACTAATGCATGTATTAAGTATTTAACTCATTGTCTTTTCATATTCCGGGTTTGTAAACCAGGTATTGTCAAACAGGACCCAGAGCTGCCGCCTGACAAACTACTGAACCCTCCTCCACCCAGACCCAAGAATGCCATTTTTGAGGATGAGGAGAAGTCGAAAGTAAGAATTTGTCTAAAGAACGAAAAGAATCGCTATCATTTGAAAATCTTCTTTTTGGGGACACATGTACATGTATGCCAGGTTAATCCCCACTTCCCCGATCATGTTTCTTTCATCATTGTCCTCTTTTCCCTCTGGGATTAATAAAGAGTTTGTTCATTCATTCTGTCATTCTTCACCATCTGACCTCTGCCTGCCTCTTTGCCAGATGCTGTCTCGCCTGTTGAATAGCACGCACCCTGAAGACCTAAAAGCAGCCAACAAACTCATCAAAGAAATGGTCCAAGAGGTAAGTCTCTTTCCTTCTCCTTCCGCCTTCTTTTAAAAATTACATTTTTCACATCTGTTAAACATAAACTGCAGCACCACTTTGTAGTGTCGCAGAGAAAAGTATAGTCTTGTGTGTGTGTGCGTGCTTGTAAGAGAAGGATTAACGATACCAGCGTGCTGCGTTGAAGGAGATGGCAGGAACATTAGCTGAACGAGGAAGTGGGTTGCTTGCCCTGGAGGGTTTTGTGTGTCACTGGCAGAGTGATTCAGCAGGAGCTCTGAGAATAAATTTGTCCTGATTTTGGGGAGTAATAGGAGCTGCTCTTTGCTTTTATCCCTAGACATCACTAATGGCCTCTCCCTGACCTTTTCTTTTTTATACCTCTGCATCCTTCCCTCTGGCTATGTCTTTGTCTGTCTATTGTATGTTCCTATGGCTCGCTTCATGTCTCATCATTTTCATATATGTGTGTGTGTGTGCGCACACTCTCACGTGCGTGTCTTTGTGACTTTGACTCTGTCTGTCTGTCTGTGTTAGGACCAGAAGCGAGCAGAGAAGGTGTCGAAGCGGGTGAACGCCATCCAGGAAGTGAAGGAGAGCGTCAGTCTGCTGACTCAGCTGCTGGAGGACTACGACAGGACCGCCAGCGAGCAGAGCAACGCTGAACTCATACAGGTCTTGATCAGTGGATGTGCACATGTACACACGAGCGAAGACAAAAGCTGAAAGACTGAGACAGAGAAAACAGACGGCAATGCTAAGCTCTCTCAATCAGAGGGAGATGCATGTAAAGTGTACATCTGCATTGTAGTAACCAATCAGACAGAGAAACTTAACTTCAGGTGTTTGATGCTGTGTGTTTAGGACTTGTACCAGCGCTGTGAGAAGATGAGACCTACGCTGTTCAGACTGGCAAGTGACACAGAGGACAACGACGAGGCCCTGGGTGAGTTTTACTTTATTCATCTACCATTAATTATAATGTAAATGGAATAAGAAGTCTCGTATGACCAGAGAAACAAGGTGTTACTGTCATTGGGAGGCAGGGTGGTCTAGAGGTAAGCATGGCCGTCCCATAATAAAAGGTTCACAGGTTCAATCACTGCAACAGCCATATTAGCCTCAAGCAAGACATTGCACCCCTACCTACCTCTTTGTAAGTAGCTCCGGATAAGGTAATTGCAAATTTAAAAACTATCTGAAAACCCGTTGCAAGTCCAGGCACAAACATTGCTTACTGACAGCTTGGTCAGCTTTACATATAAACTGACTGACAGATGTATCCTCTGAAGTATTGTCAGTGTCCATGCAGAAATCGTTTATCTCCAATCTTGCTATTTTGTACTGTAATTGCCAGTTGACATTTTCTCCCACATGTAGAAAATGTGTCATGGTCCTAGGACTAAACCATTTATAATGCATTGTTAAAATGTCAAAAAATACATGGATATCAGTTCAGATAATTTACCAGTCTTCTTTATTCCTGAAAAGTCAAGTTGACATATTGGGGACAATGCAATGTAATATCGTCGCTGTTGGGTGAAAACCTGGTATCTCCAAATTGTCAACTTTTCAGGAACTAAGAAAGTCACCCTTGTTTTTAGCTTGATGACAATGTATTTTTGAGTTGATCCAATGGTTCTGAAGGGGTTTCATAAACTCAAGAGGTCAGGGAATTTTCTCAACCCATAGAGGAGCATGAAATCTTTAATTTGAAGTAAAAACAAGAAAATCGCCAAATTGGAGTTATGGGGTTTTCACATGATAGTAGCGATATGATACCTCTAGGGAAAGTCTGGTTTCACTTGCTCCCTCCAGTGAGGTCAGAGGTCAGGGTCAGCTACCAAACAGCACCCCTGGAGCAGGACGGATGCTTGCCGTCACGGTTTCTTACACCCGGGTGTTCCAGATGGAGGACGGTCTTCCTAACGTCTAGGCCCCCCTGCCGCCCAATAGGAGACAGAACGGTTCTGAAGGATATCAACAATATGAAAACTGTAAGGAGTGTATCCTCATGTCTTTCCACAGCGGAGATCCTGCAGGCCAACGACAGCCTGACCCAGGTCATCAACCTGTACAAGCAGCAAGTGAAGGGCGAGGAAGTGAACGGCAACAACACAGTAAACACACAGAGACAAACGGGTGGGTGAAACATCAAGGAAAACCAATGTGAAAACTCAGACAGCACATAATGAGTGATCTCAGATGTTCACAAATATGTCCATAATCATTTGTAGTGCTGTTGCTGAGTTTTTGTTCTAAGCATTTCAATTTGAAAGTGCTGTCATTGACCCCATTCCTCACAGGAAGGATGGCGCTACTAGATCTGTCAGGATTGGACACGTCACCCCAGTCCCCTCCCTCCTTCCCAGAGTTCCCCACTCCGACAGACAGCCTGAACGCCCCGTCCCAGGAGATGGGGATCAGTCTCCTAGACGATGAGCTCATGTCACTAGGTAACAGCCTGACAGACAACACACTGTCTTCTAACTTTACCTGTTGTTTTGTTTGACCAACACAAGATTACACACACTGCCTATTTCTATATATATGTACTGTATATACTGTATATAGATACACACACATAGATAGATAGATAGATAGATAGATAGATAGATAGATAGATAGATGGATAGATAAAAAATCTTAATGTCTATATGTGTTATGCAGGTTCCACACAATTGTTATGAGTGTTATGGTAGATAGATAGAGAGAGAGAGATAGAGAGAGAGATAGATTTTTTTGACTTTGTGTCCTTGCCTCACCCAGGTTTGAGTGAAGGGACCCACACCTCTAACCCTGCTTCCCAGCCTGAGGACTCCACAGCATGGGACTCCTTCCAGGTGAGAGAAGGGAGAATTATAATTGTGATTATTCACTAATCGTTCATATGAATAACATTTAGGTCATTAGTCAAACACACCAAACCTCTTTTCCAATTTGGAAAATATTACAATTCATTCACAATTAATGCTTCAATCTAATCACTAAGACATTGGTACTATTCTTTTGTGTCTGTCGCTTTCCACCAACAGTCCTCTGACAGCATAGACGCAGACATCCCAGCAGCACCCAGTCTTCTCCTGAGTCCAGACCCGCCCTCCCACTCTCAGCCCCTGTCCTCTGGCTCCACCCCTGGGAGCTCGGCCCTGGACGAGCTGGACCTGCTGGGGAAGACCCTGCTGCAGCAGTCCCTGCCTCCAGAGGGCCTGCAGGTCAAATGGTAACTTACTAATAATACTAAACTACCATCACATTACTGAGATATTGCACTGCTTCACTGAAACTCTATAAAACAGTGCCCTTTTTAAAAAAAAAAGAAAAGTGTTGCTTCAATTGCATTTTATGCTGATAATTTGAAAAGGTCTGTCGCACTTTGTTTCCATAACGACTGGCTGCAGTAGCTGCCACTATCAGCAAACAGAACTTGTGTGCAATTGCCAGATACTAGAAACTCCTAGAACACAGCCAATGTGCTCCATACTGATGAGAGTAACAACTACTACCAGCTTTTCTACCAGTTTTTTCCTCCTATGTACCGTGAAACCCTGCCTCTTCATTGTGATTGGTTGCCTCACAAAAAAGCAGTCCCTGTCATATTTGCGCTTCTAAAAAGTTTAACTTTTCTCAACTTTAGAAAGTACTCCACTTTACCTAAAAAGATGCCAGGATGGCTCAGGATAAGAATAATGTTCTTTGAGATGTTTTGAATAATTGTAGTTTAGTTAAAAGTGTTTTCATATGAAGACTAAGTCCTCACAGGCAGAACAGAAAATACTGGACCTTGATTGGTTGACAATACCAGGTCCTCTAATGCAAATGAGGTAAACCTGCTGAGTGGAGGCTTTCCACTTCAGATTCTGCAAACCTGTCTGGTTGGAAGGATTTCAGTAATTCTTTAGTGAGGCAGCCAATCAGGACCAAGTCCAGTTGTGATGCATTGACTGGAATTGAATCTGAAACTACATGTAAAAAGAGAGTGGATTTTTCAAAATGCAATAATAATAAATTTAACCACTCAAACAAAATGAAATTTTGACAACGTATCCTATAAACATCTTTGATCATATATGTATGTACATATAGGAAATTTTAAATTCCTATAATAGGGCCACTTTAAATTTGGTCCATGATGAAGATGTTAGAATTGAGCATTATGTCAAAAGGGCAGTTTTTCTTTTCTGCTTTCAGGGACAAGCAGCAGTCCAAACCGACTCTGCGAGATCTCCAGAGCAAGTCTGGATCCAACATCACCCCAAGCCCCATCCCAGTCTTCACCTCTGAACCCCCCGGGGCTCTGCTGAACTCTCAGCCCGGCCTTGGAGCTACATTGCTGGATATGTCCCCTACTCACACGGAGACTCCCCCGGCAGAAGTCACCCTGACTGATGTTTTTGTACCGCTAGAATCCATTAAGCCCAGTAAGTAGATTAACCTGGTGAACTTTGTGCTTACACCCACCTGGAAGTGCAAAGTATTATTTCCCCTTCTCCCCTGCTGTTTCTCTCTTCATCTCCCTGTTTCTTTCTGTCCTCTCCTCCTCCAGGTAGTCTGTTACCGGTGACTGTGTTTGATGGACACAGTTTGCGGGTTCTGTTCCACTTTGCTTGCGACTCACCTCCGTCTCGTCCCGATGTGCTGGTGGTCATCATCTCCATGCTCTCCTCTGCCCCCGTCCCTGTGACCAACATTAACTTCCAGACCTCTGCTCCAAAGGTCAGCTCTCAGGAACTTAGAGGCCCTTGTCCCCTATCAATTTGATATTGGCACTATATTGACCAATAGATATTGATCTTAAGCAATAGATATAAGGGTTACGCAAAAGAGGTTGCTAATCACCATTATAATACATTTTATTTACATCAAAAGCAGAGTTTACAAATTGCTTCACAAAAAGGCATCAAAAGAGACGGTAAAATATGGTAAAATGGAGATAAAAAACTGGCAAACACAAAACAAGAGTGGGCAAAATCTAATTTGTCGTTAACAGTGTTATCTATAATGGATTTCATCTCATAAAGACATTACTGTTACTTTATAATCTCTGTAACGAGAGGATGATATGGCTGTTGTAAATGAGCCTGTGATGTTTTTTTATTTATCGATTGCAGTCCATGGCGGTGAAGCTGCAGCCACCATCGGGAACGGAGCTTCCAGCCTTCAACCCCATCCTCCCTCCTGCTGCTGTCACACAGATCCTGCTGCTGGCAAACCCAAACAAGGTAGGCCAACATGGTTCTCTGTCAAGTCAAATCAAACTTAAATGATGATACTGGTGTGGGGTTTTTTTTTTTTTTTTTTAGTTTGAGCCAATCACCTAGGTTGCCCCTCTCCTTTACATTATTCCTGGTGTGGCATGCAATCAGCACAGCCGGAGACAACAGAGCTCATTTTTGTCCCTTCAGAAGAAGCCATTTGCTGCTGTTCGTTCTTGTACAGTATGAAAAACAACTTCCACAGACTCACAAATTGCCCGAGCTAGATAATCCATCACAGTAAATATGAAGCCTTAATTTAGTTCAGTCAGTTTCTGTTTTATTTCATGTTGTCAAAAAACTATTTGGGCTGTAACTTTAATCCTACTGCTCTAACCAATTCAGTGGACTGTAATGGCTGTGATAGTAGCTTGTACTTGCCCAGCCTCCTTTGAATATCCTGAACTTGTACTTCTGGACTAAATACTCGACACGGCTGTATGTCAGTTTCCCCTCTGTGGCATCTGGCTGACAAGTTCATCTAACTTTAGATCATGAGATTACTATAAAACTAAGATGCAGTCTGTGTAGCCAGTTTAAGGCATTATTTTCCTCCATATACCCAGGAGGAGCCTGATACTGAGATGACTGTCCACCAAATAGACAGTTGTTTTTATGGCTGTAAGCACCTATTTATTCACCTCCCGTATCTCTTGTGTGTGTGTGTGTGTGTGTTCCAGGAGAAAGTGCAGCTGCAGTACAGGTTAACCTTCACCATGGGAGAGGAGCAGCACGACGAGAGCGGCAGTCTAGAACAGTTCCCTCCTCCTGAGACGTGGGGGAACCTATAGCGTTCACACGGGACCACAACCTGACAGACTCTCTGCTTTCAGACTCCGCTTCCTTCCCAGTCCAACTCTCCAACTCAACACGTCGCATCAACTATTTGGTTTTTTTTGGGTTTTTTTTAACCACACTGTATTTTTTCAGTTGTTTTCTTTGGATTATCCTTCGCTCAATCAGTGTATTGTGTTTATGCTTTGCTCTTACGTGTCTAGGGCTAGTCTGCTGTACGTGGCTGCTTTAAAACAAAAAAACCCTGCAACTGCTTCCCCGGCTTTGTTGCAGCTTTGTCGTCTTGTTTTTAACAGGTAACGCTATGAAGGAAGAACACCTACATCTGGTGTGTGCATAATTACTGTCATCATCGTTTGGCGTGCTTGATTTTCATTCACCCGGTGCACAAAGTTGGGTCTTTGTCGAGAACGTCAACTTGCGGCCAGTTGCGTTCGCCTTCACTTCTGCATGCTCCGCCCACCTGGGGAACCGCGCTCGCAAAATCAAGCACACCAAAAGAGAGAGGAAATGTGAGTCACGTATTTGGGGGAAAAAAACAACAAAAAAAGCTGTACTGAATTCACTTTTGTGTTTATGTTGTGTCTATTTTGTGACGCGTGAATATACGCGTGAATATCATCATCATTTCTTTGGTCACGACTGAGTTCACTTTTTGATTTGCACAGGGAATGACTTCTTGGTAGTACTGTTGTTTTTCCTTTTTCCTGTCTTGTGGAAAGAACAAACTTACTGTAACATTGAAGTTCTGTTTTATCAGCCATATGTGCCTATTTTGCAGTTTGTTTCATATCCATTCTAGTGCACTCGGATGGATTATTTGTCTTGGTCTCATCTGTTACATGTCAGTCACATTAGGTCTGCAAACAGCTTGTCAGAGATACAGGTCAGCTTCAGAATAATCTTAGCAAATTGTTAATATTATAAGAGCATTTTCAGCTGCCTATAAATGAAATGTTGACAAAAAAATATATCTTTTGTTTAGCTAGTGACCTAATTCATAATTTCTGCTCTTATTTGGGGAAATTCAATATGGGTGACTTGAGTATATGCAAACTGAGCTGCACCCGGGTGTTCTGGGCAGTTTCTGTCTCTCTCGAACAGGCTCAACTTGTTTCGGTGATCTGCAATGCATGCTCGCCACGCTGAACCACCCCCTCCTCCCGACAGTCTCTCAGTCACATTCCACTGCACTACTTCTCTCCAATACAACTGCTTTGTAAATACTGATGATGGCAGTTCTGTTATGTACATTTTGTCTAGTGCGACGTGCAAGCGCATAACACTGAAAAAAATATATCTAATGGGTAATAAAGGTTTTTTCTTGGTGATTTGAAGCATGTTCATTTGCATGTTGTGTAGATAAGAAATCATTGTATGCGTATTCCTCCTCCCACCACACTGCAACTCAACCTATTGTCTCTTAAGCTGCTCTTCACTTTCACGTCATAATGCAAAGAACCTCAGAGTACACAATGCTACACTGAAAAGCTTTATTGAAACCTGAAAAACAAAAAGACGGTAAAAAGTGAACATGCTGTTGGTAAGCTATACATAGCTTATCTATCATCACTGTAGCAAAGACTTAACCACACTAGTGATTAATGGACCACAATAACTTGTGGTTGGACTCAGGAGATTTGAAAGTAAATAAAAACTTAAATGCTAGGAAGACTTGGGAGCTCAACTACATGCTTGTGATTTTGACAGGTGCTACAGCTCCACAAGGCCCCTCTAGGTTTGCTTAACTGTATCAAACCTTTACTCAATATCCATGTATGTTTTTCTGAATTAATGTTCCTAAAAACACTAAGGTAAAGAGTTCAAAGAAAATGTGTTCTAAAGAAGAAAAAGGAAAATCTCACTGAGTATACATGAGAACAATCTTTTTAACAATAATTGTATTGAAGGTCTATGGATCTCCATGGTTTACCTTCAACTAACTCAACACGTTCTTGCGGCTTACAAAGTTTCAAACATAAAAGTAAGGATATCATGTACTAAACCTACAACAGATCAGCTTAGAAACAAAACAAGATAAAGTAACTGAAGCACCTACCTTTGAAACACCTAAAGGCAAAATCAGATACTTTATAAATCCACTGAAGCAGCTCACATCAAGAGGCTCACAATACAAAAAACAGCAGGTTTGTACAAAAAGGTGTGAAATTATTTTCAAGTTTGCAGACAATCGTGACAAACTGAGTCGACTGACAGACAAGAGTCAGTTTTAGCCCAACATTAACTGATGAAAGTTGATTCATTTGACTTTCATGAAAGAACAATCTAAAGCAAAAAGGATTCACTATCTCATAAGAAACAAACAATTTGGGAATCCAGTCCAGATCTTGCTGTCATGGAATCTGATGTTGAAGAAATAACCATAACTCACCACTCAAATATAATATCACCGAGGCAGGAAATTCAAAGCACAGTGCACAAATGTGTTGCAACCCAAGCAAGCTCTTAATTGGAATGTTGATGTGACAGTGGTAAATCGTCAAGGACCCAAAGCTAAATCCTTACAAAGTCAGACGTTTATGATTGATTTTGAGGATAAAACAAATGTCTGAACGTGTAAGTGTGTGCGTTTTCCTCAGATCACTTTACTTTCTGCTTGAGGGTTGAGCGGGTGACGGAGACGCAAACTGGAAAGGCGAGTGCCCCATCAGGCCCATCATGGGCTGGGGAGGGTTAAACTGCTGGGCCATGAGCGGCTGGGGGCCGGACGGGGGCGGCGGCGGGGCCTGCCCCCCTCCGCTGCCCCCTGACCCAGAGCCGCCCCTGGAGCTGCTGTACTGGCTGCTGCTGCTGCTGCTGTTCTGGTACTGGTCGTAGGAGCTGGAGCTGGAGCCGTAGCTGCGCCCTCCGTCCCTGCTGCTGCGCTCTCTGTAGGAGGAGGAAGAGGAGGAGGAGGAGCGCTCGCCGTTGCGGCCGCTCCCTCCGTGGCCGTCTCGGCTGTCCCGACCGAAGCTGCCGCTGCCTCCCCGGCTGTCCTTGCTGCTGCCGCTGCTGCTGCCCCCGCCCACGGAGCGCATTCGCCGGTCGCACTCATCCTGATACATCAGGTTGGGATTGTTGGAGTTGGAGCCGCCGCGGAAACGAGGACGGCCGCCTGCAGACGAGAAAGAGAGACAAAGAAGAGAGAGAGGGGACAGATAGAAAAGAGAAGAAAATGCAACATCGGTCAAACCACCACCTGATCCCATTCACATTTTCTGCCTGTTGATGCACAACCTGCAGCACTAACTCAGCACTCCATCATCATTTTAAACCTTAAAAACTTTATGTTTAGTCTACTGTCATAACAGTAAAGCCGCAAGTCTATGTGCAGTTTTCTGTTACAAACTGGCCTGCAACTATTGTGTCAATCTATTGTGTAACTGTTTTGTAATCTGTCGGCACCAATTAACCAAATCAAAAATGGTTCCTATTAAAATCAGTTTCTTGCAGTGCTGGGGTCTCTGCAGCTAATTTATGTCCACCACATGAAACATCTAGTACTCTCCAACTTTCACAGGTTTAACCTGGGAGCTATTCCAGCAGGAGGTTGTTTCCTCACCTCCTCCGCCCCCCCCACGGCCAGTGTCGACCAACTGCAGCAGTTTGGGGTTGATGGCCTGACGGGCCTCCTCCAGCACCCGGATCAGCTCACGGGCCTGCCGGAGGTTCCCCGGGGTGAAGAAGGTGTAGGCCGTGCCTTTGTTGGTGCTGCGGGCCGTGCGGCCGATGCGGTGGATGTAGTCCTCCGAGGAGTTGGGATAGTCGTAATTGATGACAAACTTGACATCCTCCACATCTTAGATTTGGAGCAGGAGGGGGTTGAGATGGGGCGGTACGGTGGGTTAAGTTACAGGGAGGGAAAAGAGAAAAATAGAAGTTAGAACAAAACTAACACTGATTGACAACTGAATGAATATGCTCCATTCAGGAATTTTGGTTTTGAGTTTTGTGCTTTTGGAATTGGGGACACTCAAACAGACAATACCTGCAAGACACCCATCATCCTCCAAGAGCCTTACTTACCTGTCAAATGATGACTATTTGGTAGAATTTGTGCATTACACAATTAGAAATTGATTTTACTTACCATGCTAATTAATGCTAAGTACTTGCTCACATGCAAACAGATTACATGTGCTGTCTAATCTACAGATTAACTGAACTGCCTGAAGATGTCAAAAGGAGAGACAAATTTCATGGGGTAAGTCACCTTCAAAATCAAAAAACTAATCAGGTAATCCTTGAGTAAAAAAAAAAAGAGATGCAGCAGTCAAAAACGATTGCTGATTAAGAGTTTAAGCATAGGAATCAACTGAGAAAAAAGTTATTTTTGGGGGAAAACAAATTGTGGAGATTTCTTTCGTTTGTGTAAAACAAGTCAGAGGTCTGTTTCTCATTACAGTTGACAAAGGGCTCTGAAAACACTGCTGATTAGAGGAAAAACAAGTCTCCTTTTGGAGCACAACGAAGGCGGGCGGAGCGGGGAAATGGGGAAGGGGGGAGGGGGGTTGAGGTACTTACCCTGTATCAGAGATTTAGAGGTGACTTACAAGGTTTACCCCTCTGTCCCCCCACCCCCGCACCAGTCCTGGGAGGTCTGCAGGGGTAGGAGGAGAGCGCACAGGACAAAACACCGGTCCTTCCTCCCACCTCGCCACTCCTCCACATCCCTCCCAATGCTGGAAACTGTGGTGGATAAGACTATATTCTTATCTCTGCCTCTTCATGTCTCCCAGTCTTTTTTTTGCCTGGGAAAAATTGGTGGTGGCTTTTGGGTGTTTCTGGTTCATGGTGATGAGTCGAGAGGATCTAAACACTTTGTCACTTAGACTCGCCATTTCTTACATTAATAGGTGTCCAATTGTGGCATAGGATGGTGGGAGTGGCAGTTGAGATTTTCTCAAAGGGTTATGATGGTCTTTGATGGATGTGGCTTGTTCCAAATGCCTCCCGGGTCACTTCCAGAGTCTGGCAGTGGTATCTATGAGCCCAGCTATTCAAGTGCAGTAACAAGAAACAGACACTAGGGTGACGGTGTGGAGATTGTTGTTGTTTTGTTTTGTTTTTTAAAGGGGAGCTGACAAAGGGCTTTGCCAGGGAATTGCTGTCTTTAAGAGTTTGTGCCAAAGTACCTAAAGTACCTTTTTGCAAATCATCGAGCGATGATGAGTTATTTACGGACTGGACTGGCAGTCTGTGTACGATGTACACAAAGAAAAATGGTCAAAGTGTATAGAAGAAGGGGGGGGGGGGGGGGTGAAAGCAGGAGGAGGGCAAAAGGTCACAAAAGGGAGACTAAGCAGACAGACAGCGGTCAGAAACAGTTTAAAGAAAAGGAGAAGGAGACAAAGAGCAGAAGTTAAAGGGGAAGGGCAGTGGGAGGAGGGAGAAGAGAGAGGAAGGGGAAGGTGAATAATAAAGAGAAAGAAGGAAACAGATTGAAAAGGAGAAAAGTTGTGACCAAGAAAGAGAACGCGAGCAGGAGAGAAAAACAGGAGAGATGGGGTCCGAGAAAGAGAGGAAGAGAGAGTGAGAGAAATGACAGGACGACAGAGGAGCGAAAGGGAGGGAGATCGATACAGAGAGGTGGCTCCTCCAGGCCAGGACTCCTGCCAGCCAGGACCAGACATGACGTCCGCAGAGGGAGAGGCCGGCCGGCACAGCCAGTGGTGGGGGGTGTCAGGGGCTGGCATCAGGGGGCTGCAGGGGGCAGTTCAGAGGGGAGCCTCCAGCATAGCCGTCCATGCCCGGCTTTGGCTGCTTCCCTCCCTCACTTCCTGGCAGTTGTCTCTGTCTCTGTCTTCTTGTAACGCACCACTGTATCTCAGCTTCAGGGAACTTTAATAAGGCTATCATAGAGCTCGAATAAGGCTATCATAGATGAGTGTATCCATGGGTCCAATTTGGGGAAAATTTTGTTGTCTGACAAGCTAGTTTACATGTTTATCAATGGTAATGTTGCTCCTGAAGGCCTGTGCAGGAAAGGTTTCGTAATCAGTATCCCATAGCGATAAATACAGAGCTATGGCAAACTTGTCCAAAAAGTCTCTGGGTGAATCTGAGTTAATTTAAATGTTTGCGCTGAGTCTCTGTTACAGTTGATGTGGAGCGTTACTGTAGTGATGGCATGGCTGAGGGGAGTCCACCCTCCTCCATACCCCCCTCTTCGCCCTCTCAACTGACCGCCGCCCCCAACCCCAGGATCAAATTTGGAAGCCCAGCAGCGGCCCGCGCTCCCCCACCCTTGTCGCCCAGGCAGCCAGTGTCCTGGAAGGGGGGAGAGGTTTGTTTGAGGGCTCTGTTCTAGGTTTTCAGTAGAGATGGCTGTGTCTGGGATTGATTAATCAGGCCGTCTCTCTCCCCAACTCAGGTTTCGATTTGTCATGCCTAGGTCCGGCTGCAGGCTCCCGAGGGCCTGTGTGCTTCTAGTTGCCGGAAGAGAGACTTGGAAACAAAAAAAACAATAAAAATAAAATGAAAAGAAAACAAATGAACATAGAATTAGGTTCAAAAAATTGATTGCCATCTTGTAAGGGGCTGCTTCATCAACCATACCCCTTACATCTTCACACTTTATTCAACATCATTTCTATGTTCATAGTATTTTTCAATGTCTTATTCAATAGGGCAAAATGGCTTAAAGCCCCGCTTCAAATATGATATACTTCTCAGATACATACTGTATCTAACAAGTATGTTCGTTTTTTGAAAGAATGTGCATGTGTGTGTGGTTGACTACAAATCTACTGTGCAGAAACATGCAGTAAAAAAGTGATTATTATATACTGACCATTGTTCACATTATATTATTCTACATATTATATTATCTAGTCAAACAACTGTGTGTGAGAGTGTGTGGTTATGCTGAGGAAATATTGCTTTGCTCTTGAGCACACATGACATACCCAAACCACGTGAGGCCACATCAGTAGCAATGAGGATAGGAGCTTTGCCGCTACGGAACTCTGCAACACAACATGAAGGATGGACAACTATGAGCTGAATGGCATATCTTCAAAGAGACGACATCAAATAAAAGGGAATTACACTGCGACAACCAAAAGGGCACAAAAGGACAGTGTAGTTGATGCTAATCGTTGTGGTTCACATGTCCAGATCTTTGTTGTACCTGACAGCACCCAGTCTCTCTCTGGCTGGCTCTTGTCACCGTGAATACACATTGCTGGCCACCTAGGAAGCAAACCAGCAACCTGTCAGCTTCAGCACTTGATGAACATGATTATCACACAAGAGATCTTGGGTCATAAAAACTGTAGAGACTGGCTGACTGTCTGGAACACTATCAAATCTTAGGAGGTCTCATCAGTCAAACAAGTTTTGTGTAAAAGGCTTTTGTGAGCATGTTCAGGAAGTGTGTTCTTCCATCTTCCATGTCATACTGACCCATCTCGTCTCATCCTGCGTGTGAGGTCGTCACATCGTTTCTTGGTCTCCACAAAGATGATGGTTTTGTTCTCCTTCTCAGCCATAATCTCCTCCATCAACTGGAGCAATCTGAGGACAAAAAAAACGATTGCCCATTAGCATAAATAAAAGGGGGAAAAAAGGAAATTTGGCTTCAGCTTGTGCCTTGACTCATAACAGTCATACTTAATCACTTTGGGCATAAGCGGGGAGGGAGAAGAGAGGAAAGGCAGGAAAAACAGAAAGTTGGAATAAAAAGAAAAAAGGGGAATATAACAATGGGAGAAAGCCATGAACCAAAAATAAGAGTAAGAATTGCCAAGCGCCCAGCCTCTTACTTGTTGTCCTTCTCACTCTCCATGCAGACGTCAACAATCTGCAGGATGTTGTGGTTGGCGCTGAGTTCCAGGGCTCCAACATTGATCTGGACGTAGTCCTTCAGGAAGTCCTCTGCCAGCTGGCGAACTTCTTTAGGCCAGGTGGCACTCCACATCAGGGTCTGTCTGTCAGGCTGGGCAAAGAAAGAGAAAGAAGGAAAGAAGGACGGAGATTAAAAAAAACGTGCTGCTTCATGCTGCTTCATCTAATACCAACCAGCCAAAACATAATGCATATGGTAGCAACAGAGGCATCTTGTTGCTGTCAACCACTACTATCCTACAAAAACATAAACAAAACTTGTACGCTTTTTATTTAACTGAACCCCATTATTAGCTTTACCCTGATCTGGTCCACAATCTTGCGGATCTGTGGTTCAAAGCCCATGTCCAGCATGCGGTCAGCTTCATCCAGCACTAGGTATGTGCAGCGCCGCAGGTTGGTCTTCCCGGCCTCCAGGAAGTCAATCAGACGACCTGGGGTGGCGATGCAGATCTCGACACCTAGGAGAGACAAAAGGAGGTTGAATTACGATCTATAATTGATCCTCTTCACCAGGGTAGGAATTTCACGGCGGCCACGACAGCCATGGCCGTCCACGCCCCTATGGCCACCATGGCATTTGTGCCCTGCTACTGTCAAAATCTCGAGGTTGCTTTAAAAGGGTCAGTGGTCTCTTAGAACTGCAGCAGTCCTTGTAGCTTGGATTGGTCGTGCGCACGCGCACGCCAGCGTCAAATCGCATCAAAGCCACTAGCAGGCTACATTAAATTCATTTCGGAATATCAAGAAAACGGGAGTGCAACTGAGAAGGACTATATGCAGGTAAGCAAGCTAGCTAGTTATCGATAGATAGATAGCTGACTTATTTGTGCTTAACTGAATCAAACCTCTCTAAAATCTGCCATTTTTGGCGAAAATAACATAAGCCTTGGTGAAATATTTTGGCAAGAACATAGATTTTTGTCAGAGTGACTGTAAAATGTGAAGTTTGACTGCTACGTTACCCTGGAAATGGCGGACGTTGTATCGTTCCAATCGTGGTGCGTTTAGGGTCATTGGAAAGCTCGGAATTTCTAGTTTCCAGCGATACCAAGCAAGCATGTTATTGTAGACTGACCAGAAAATTATCCCGGATCTTTTGATCACAACTTGCATATATATATTTACAAAGTTTAAATTTGTATGACTTTATTGTTAAAATACTTCGTAATAAGACATAGTTTGGACAACATACAATTGGTTTACGGATTCTGAAAGCTGAAGACCCCATGTTTTCAAAACAGTACAACATTCATATCTTCTATTAATATTTGTAGGCTCCAAATCCTCTTATTTCACTCAATGGCCTTTGTGCCCTGGCATGTGGCCTTTGTGCCCTAAAAAATTTAGTAACACCGAAGGCAAAATGGCCTTACCCCTAAAATGACAAAATTCCAAGCCTGCTCTTCACGCAATACAACATACAAATTTAATCCAATGTCGGTGTAATAAAGACAATGTGACATGGATGTTCAGGCTGAGATGCTATAAAAAGGGATGAGGTTTATGTCTGGTTACTAATGTTATGTAACATAAAACAGCATTATCCAGACAGGAAATCCCCCTCACCTCTCTCCAGGTCACGGATTTGGGGTCCCTTGGGGGCGCCCCCATACACACATGTGCTTTTGATGCGGGACGACTTTCCATAGTCATATGCCACCTGTTGTACTTGCTGTGCCAGTTCTCTGGTGGGGGCCAGGACCAAGCACTGCAGAGGACACAAATAATGACATACCATCTTCTGGTTGGAGCAACAGCCACTGTATACGTGTATCAAGTAGGCTTTTAATCTGCGTTCCTTTCCACCTATGACTACTTCTAACTATGATATGAAAAGGCAGACTGCACTCTGTATATTCTGTTGCTCTCTTTACTTACAATGGGTCCATCTCCTCGCTCCAAGTAGGGCTGATGGTTGATGTGCACAATGGCAGGCAGGAGATACTGAGGACAGACAAACAGGGAGATTTATTATTACAGATGATGATATTTATGTACATGTAAATCCCTTATAATAATAATAATAATAACTTTATTTATTAAAATCATCCTTCAACAACTGACCTCCCACGAGATCCAGGCTGCTCTGTAGTCTACAAGTACAGTAATGTATCTGTCTTGGTAAGGACAGGAGTTGGGGAGGATATCTCACCGATAAGGTTTTCCCAGAGCCGGTCTGAGCGATGCCCACCATGTCTCTCCCACTGAGGGCCAGAGGGAAACCCTGCGCCTGGATGGCCGTGGGCTCCTTGAAGTTCTGCTGCATCAGCACATCCATTACATACTCTAGATAGGGGGTAAAAAAAACTTCAGGCTATTGCGGTAGTATCAGATTAAAATTAAGTGCAGTTCCAAGGTTTGTATGTGCAGATACACATGTATGCTTGTACTCACGAGGGAAATGCGCCTGATTGAAGTTAGTGACAGGCTTTGGGCAGCCTGAACCTCTGACAGTGATTTCTTTCTTCCTGCGAAACTCCTCAATGTCATACTGAAACCACAGGAGGACAACCCCCATGTGTTAAACCACCACAGACTAAACAAAGACCATGTAGGGGTGGGTAGTGTTTGTCAAACAGAGCGTATTACAGAATAATTTCTCTGTTTTTTACCTGTGTCAAAAGTTTGCAGTATGGTAGAATGCATCAAAAACACCATTGGTTTGAGTGTGACATTAGAAAAATACCTGACTCAACCGCTGCACTTCTGGATGTTCACTATAAAAGTTCTTTTCAAACTTGGGAAGCTCGTTCAGGTCCCATTTCTTCTTGCGTAAACGGTCCCCTGGGTTCCCAAACTTTTTATTGGGGGGAGGCCCACCTCTGCTGGACCCAAAACGAGGGCTTCTACAATACGATGAAACAAGCATCACCCTAGAGCTAACTTTGCTTTCTCTTGGACTACAATATAATGTCTCACTATATTTAACCGTTACAAAAGTCTCAACACACAAAGTCCCTCATAATCAAAACAAGTAAGATAGCGTTAGCTAGCATGCAGCTGATTAACTTACCCCCGGTCACGACCACGGTCCCGGTCTCTGTCTCCATATGACCCTCTCATTTTGAGCACACACGCTTCTTAAATAAGGATAAAGTGTGAAGTACGGCGAAACGGCCGACTAAAGAACCGTTAGCACGGTGCACGTCTTGTCTCCGAGGCTAGCTGGGCTTTGCTGACCGTTTCGGGCCTAGCTTGCAAACGACAACCAACGCGCACCCTAGTTTGGCCTGATGCTAACTTTTAACATTAGCTAAAGCAAAAAATAAAAATGATACCTTGCTAGTTCGTCAAATAATTCAATGATAACACAAAGCCATGTTTCTGGCGTGACACAAGCCTATATATATATTTTTTTTTTACCCAAATGTCAGTAACGTACAGACTCGACGGGAAGCAGTAGTCGTGCTGTGTTGTTTTTGTTGTTGCTTTGCGGTCCGGCGACGCGGCTTGCAGGAGCCAGTCCGACTGGCTGGTGCTGCGACCCCACGCCCCTGAATATGCACTTTATTATTTCACTAAACACCAGGCCAAATGTAGTGCTGGAGGGCGGCCTGCGCAGACTTCATTCCAGGATTTTTATATGCGAATTGCTCTTTGTTTCCAAGTTCATATGCGATGTATTTCAGAGTTAAATCAAAGTCAAGAGAATTTGAGAATTTCACATGAAGGTAAATAACGCATTGACATCCTCTGGTGGTCGCTTTCATACTTTGTCTTGAGCAGCGATATTTGACATTAAACCTTTTCACTTTTTAGAAAAGTTATTATAAAATGCTTATAGAGTAACAAGGTGGTTACGTCAGTGGATAAATATATCGATTCCTGGTTTATAATAAACTGTAATCCATTAAGTCTAGCAATACAAGTAGAATCAATGTCCAATATCACAAAATATTGCTAATTTTATGAAGATTGACTGCAGAGCTGGTGGTATACAGTAATTTAACAAGTGGTGGAAGTTTGCTTTTAAACAAACAAAGAAAAAAATGTGTCCTTTTTCAAATTGTCTATTGTCTTTTATTTCCTTTTCAACACCAACAGAGACAAATATAGCATCAAAACCTAAGAGATAATATTACCAATATACAAATGAAGAAAAATTATAAAACAAAATAAAAAGAATGAGTCATGAAAATACAAAACAAAGCACTATCCCAACTCGAGTATTATAGTCATCATCATGAATGTTTCACAGCGCTTATTTAAACTCTATTTACAATATTCATTCCTTTCTGGTATAATATATTCAGCTTTGTTATTAAGATACAACTTTTAAATCACATAATATCAAAAGTATCATTTGATAGTGTGTCAAATCAAGACGCTTGAGGTTGATATGCCGTTACCTCAGGGGCAAAGTACAAATAAGGCATTGAATGTCACTCCTTTTCAACATCACCAAGCCAAACGTACATTTAGAACAAATTCAGTCAACCGCCGCTCTTCATTGAAGTACTGTTGTTGCTTGAAATTTAAGGGGTTCAGGGGTGAGAGAGATAAATGACTGATGTGTTGAGTAGTGTGTGTGTTTGTGTACAAGGGGGGTTGGATGGGATGTGGGGCAGGAAACCAACTTTTCCATCCACTGGCAGATTCCACAATTCAACAACCACTGTCACTATTCTATCAGTTTTAGATTAGAAAGGTGCTTGCACACTTTGCCTGTCAATGTATAGAGGGCACCCACTTATCAGCCCCAGATAACACCTTCCAGCATCAAAACAACCATGTGCACCTTCTACTGGCCACTGCTAAAAATGCATATTAAACATGAGTTGATAATAGTATGAACTATGACAGCCAAAGTGGTGAATGTGATCCTTTGGGTATGGATGTAGCATCATTCTCACCACCGGAGGATAACTGGCCTGGCTGAGGGTTTTGATTCACTTGAAGCTTTTGTCCGCTCCCCATCTTTCTACAACACATCATTCACTTGTCTGCAGCAGTGTGTTCCTATTGTACATCTTTCTGGCACAACCCTGGACCTACATGTATATTATATATAGCTATTGTACCTGGACATTATCTATATCACCTTGCCCTTACACTTATTTACATCTGCATATCAACTTTTGAAAGCCTGTGTCTATTCCAGATGTAAATGCAGTCAGATTTAAAGCCTTGTTTGTACTGTAATCTATTTGTCTGGCCTCATCTGTCTGCCATAGCCAACCATAGCCCAACTCACTCACTACCCTATTATAGCAGTGTCACCCATTATCAAGGGTGCCAGTAGAAGCAGGGCCTGATCTGTGCTGCACAATAATGCCCCAATTATGGGATTACAATCCACAGCACTGCAGAGCTGGGCCAGTGTCACTTCCTCAGTAATCTGTAATCTGCGTGGGCGTTGTCCGTCCATCAGTCCCACACTAAATCCTCTCTCCCACAGCTGTTCCCTCAGCGCTCCATAAACAACACTTAACATTGTGGGCAGAGCCCCAGTCAGGCAAACGGCCGGAGTCGCACTATTACCTATTACACTTGTTCATATGAACACACGAGAAAACAATAACACATAGTATACTTAAAACATCTCTGGAATAAACAGTTTTCCAACAGGCTAGTCTTAAATGAGTCGCACCTTTAAGGTCATAAAACGTTTAAATAAAAGAATTATTTGCGATAAAAACCATATATATTAAAATAAAGTCCAGCAATTCAAAGGCTCCTTAGTTTTGCCTGTCAATAAAATCAAATCTGAATCTTAAAATCGGTGTGTCTTGCAGACTGGGGGTGGGGGGTGGGGCGTGGCTCCCTGTATTTGGCAATGTTTCAGTAAGAGGCAGACTTGGCAGAGGGGTGAGGAGGAGTACGAGTTAACATTTGATTAAAAAATGAAAGAATGAAGGATAATATGCGTTTCAGCTGAAGATGGCACTTGCTTGCTCTAGCATTATAATGTATCTATGTGTCATAAATTGCTGTGGTGTTTCAAGCGCAGTATAAAAGGTGCTATACGCAGGCACATGTTTATTTGTACTGAGTCATATTCACGGGTGCGTGTAGATACTGTATTTTCTATGAGCGATGACCTATATGAAGTCAGTGAATTACTAAGTGTATCAGCACATGAGCAGTGAAAGTACATGGTACACAACGCAATGCGACTACTTATGTACCGTATACCAATGCAATGAATCAACCTAAATGCAAGTCAATGAAAACTCTTGAAAAGTTCATGAACCCAATGTCTGCACTGTCAACTCCTCTACTCCCTAACCATAGCAGCTACAACTACTCCATCCTCTCCATGCTCCCTCTTTCCTAGTTCACCAATTTATCCCCTTTTCCTCTCTTTCCTCATAAAAACAATCCATCCCTTCCTACCCTCTGTTCTCCAGTGGAACGTCTCAGAACATATTTCACAAATCTGACATGAATTTGATCTTCTTATTGTTGTCTAAACATGAAAAAAAAACCTCATAGAATCTGATTTGCTCTGTTTAGGTAGCAACAAAAAGATCTGATTTGTGTCACATAGCTGATAAAAATCCAATGTGGGCTTCGAGAGTAAATCCAGCCTCTGTGTCAGTGTGTGTGTGTGTGTGTGTGTGAGAGTGTGTGAGTCTCAGAACTCGTCATCGGAGCTGAGCAGCAGGGTCTTTTCGTTGTCGCCCCGGGTGCTGAGGTTACTGTGGCTGCGGGACAGCGGCGGGCCCCCGCACTGCTCCAGGGTGGACTGCTGGGTGTACTGCTGATAGGCCGGGGAGAAGTTGTGGATGGCGTCCTGGACCATGTCGCCAGGGTTCATGGTCTCCTTCAGGCTGCTGGAGATGCTCTTCATGGGGGCACAGCGACCTGCAGGAGGGAGTGGAACATTAGCGACAAAACACTGGGCATGATGGGAGGGGAGGGAGGGATGAGGGGAGGGGGAGAGAGTGTGAGAGAGAGATGGAGTGCGAGAGAGTGAATGAGGAAGTGTGAGAGAAAGGCAGAAGCGATGTTTCCCATCCGACTGATGGGTGAATTTTTCAAAAAGTTTTAAAATGTCACAAAAAAAAAAAAAAGAAAAAAAAAAGAAAATTAGATTAGTTTCCATCAGCTGGATTGAAGAGAATAAATCGGCTTTGTGAATGTTTAAAAAACACATCCACAAGAAAAATGTCTTTCAAGAATTGATTAGTATTGGGCAAGTTGTTATTGTTCTTTAGTGTCAGCTAATGTTAAACATACTTCATGCTTTCATCCCAAGAAAAAAACAAGGAAATGCACTTGGCAATATTCTAATGCACCAACTAATGGCCATACAGCCACAATAGCAACAGCGAGTACAATATTTCTTAGAAGTCATGATGGACAGATTTTTTACAGGCAACTTTTCAGAACATCCAAATCCACTTTTGAACTGCTGCGCGATAAAATAGAACCATTGGCTAATCATGCCAAGCCTAAGAAACAAGTTTCCATCGCTTTTTATCATCTAATTTCTTTATCAACCAAAAATGTGAAATCTTAGGAAATTTTTCCATTTCCAATCAGCTTTTCTAATTCAATACCTCATAATTTGCAAAAATAAAACCCTTTTGGATGGAAACTCAGCTAGAGAGAGACCATGTGTGAGAGAGACAGAGAGGGAGGGAGGGAGAGAGGATGACAGGAGGAGGCCATTGAGCCTGGGTGGGAACACAGAGTAAACAAAATGGTGCCCACACAAACTGAAGAGCAAAATGTTCACAGCCTGCATTCACTGACTGCAAAATAAACATCATGAAACAAAACAACATGAAAGCGGTACCGTACACCCATGATTATTAATTTAAAATGTATACACCTATTTTATGGGGAACTGAATGTCATACTGAAACAGAACTCACAGACGATGTTAAAGTGATGACGTTTAACCACAATCAAACACAAAGAAGCAAACAAAAAGCACTGTAACAAAGGAGCAAACATAAAGCACTGTGGCAGAGACAGACTGAATACAGCTAACATCAGACCTACCGTACTGTCCATAGATAGGAAATGAGCCTTTTAGTGCAGCACAGCGAAGGGGAGAGGAAAGAGGAGAAAAGGGAGACAAAGAGAGACAAAACAGAGACAAAGAACACAGGAAAATCAAGATGAAAATGGCGGAACGCAGGAAAACAGAGAAGAAGAAAAGATAAAGATCCAAAATATATTCAGAGGGTGCAACAGTGGAGTTTGAAAGATAGGAGTGAAAGTATCAAGGGAGAGGAAAAAAGAGTGAGAACAGGTCAGTTCTGACAGACTACAGAAATCAGACAGTATCTTGAACGCTGAACATGGATTCTCCAAACTAATGTTTCTAGCTAGATCAGACAAACAGATAATTCAATTATACTACACACCATGATAACTTAACAGCTCTCTTTCTCATTATCTATGCATTTTGCTCTGCTTTTCCACCCTCAAACCCAGCTTAATTACCACAAACCCCCACACACACACCTGCACACACACCCACACACTCCCCTTACCATAAGAGTCCAGCCTTTTGTCCATGTAGACTTTGTAGGTGAAGGCATGGCGCAAAGCCACAGCAGCAAAGAACATCTCAATGCAGATGATGAAGTTTTGGTAACCAGCGGCGACCGTGCCCTCGCCCACAGAGACCTCAGCAGAGCTGATCTGAGGGATGGCCCCGCACTTCTCCAGGATGGCCAGCAGCATTCCTACGTGAGACACAGAGAGACACACTGAATAAGCATGCGTGCTGGTGTGTGTGTCTGTGTGTAGGGAAGTGCAGAATGTGGTCTTCCTACCCTGCCAGAAAGAGAGGAAGATGACCGACTTGACCATGAAGAACTTGAGAACGGGGCTGTAGGGGACGAGCAGGTCGCGTGTGGCAAAGTAGAAGAGGAAGAGAGCGTACAGCGACAGGCTGACGGAGATGTTGTAGATAATGGTCACATACAGGTAGCCACTGGCCACACTGGAGGAGGGAGGGAGAGACAAGAGGAGAGAGAGACACAGTATGCTTTAGAATCTAGAGCCATACATATCAAGCATCAAAGAGGGAATGCTGATCTACAATTAGATGAAGATGCACAAGACAATTTCACGCCAGTGGCCCCAAATGGCAGCTAGAGGTACCAGTTTAAAATTTAAGGACTTCAATACCTATAAATCATGTAACATGATGTCAGTAACAAAAGAGAGTCCTGACATTGGTGAATCGTTGGTGCCGTCTAGGACATAATTTGTATTCACTCTCACATTTTGATTTGCTACTTCCTGTGTGCAGAGCAGATTCCCTTCCAGTGACCAAACCAGAATTCCGTTTGGGCAAATAGGGCCAATCTACAGCGTCTCAGTTACAGGGGAGGGACGGGCTTTGTTGCAGCCCCAGTAATCTTGCCAAGTGCAGCTTTAGGCCATCTAGTTCATAATTAAAAGGATGGTCAATTGGACCTTAGAGCAGCACTCTGTCTGATGGGTTTTGTTTAATGCTCAGTTTTCAGATACATGAATTAAAAACTGCATGTGAGAGATAAAAAGAGACTTGAATTTGTATCTTTTGAAAATCAACAACGAGGAGAAATACAAATTCCCTGAACATGGTCAGGATATATTGTCGCCTGAAAAACCCTTTGGCTGAGGTCAGTCGGGGTCTAACATGCTGTGACACAACACAGCAGTCAGAGGGAAGGGCCGCTCAGGGAGGCATCCATGCTGTGAATGACAGAGTGGGTACGTTGTCTGCAAACATACTTGAAGTCTCCGTCTCTGTACTTCCCAAAGGCCTGCAGAATGACGGTGATCACGGCCATCAGGGGCTTCACCACACAGAACTGGAGAGTCGCCTGAGGAAGCAAGAGGGAGCAAGAATGAGAGGAAGGGAAGTACGAATGAGGAAAAAAGAAGAGAGACAATGTGTCAGGAGAATTACCGGGCTAATATAAAGTGACTGTCCAGATGCAGTGATACTACACTGTCACTTTGTGTCACTCAAAAGTTACGATAGCCAAACTAAACAATTTATTACACATTTTTTAAATCAAGCACAAAGTTTCCATCCAAGACCACATTTTAAACAACAGGGTACCACAAGAAAATTGCTAAGAGAAACAGTGATGTAGTATCTATAAAAATTTGGTGGGTCTTAAGTGGAGAGAGTTGTTCCCTATCCTTCTTAGAGCACACACATTAAAACTTAGCTGGGACAGCAGCTTTGGTGCTTAATTATTTAAAGAAATGTTATTGTCAATGACAATGTGTATGAGACAAGAAGACGATTTGTACCTGTTTGCAAAACCTGAGGAAACCAATGGAGTACGTCCTGCCCCATAGACAACAGGTCCCATACACACAGCTTGACCTGGAGTGAAGTGCAGGTTCATACAGGTCAAAACAGATGACAATGAGGCATGTACGCATGCTATTTGAAATGAAATGAATGCATTGATTGATATATGTCAGATCACATTCGAAAGAGAGAGAGAGAATGGAAGATTGAAAGAGAGGAAGAGAGCGAACAGGACTTACTCAATAGGTTTCCCTCTGATCTCAGCCATGATGGCGCTCTCTCCTCCCAGGTACTCATAACACAGACTGAGGAAGTTGTAGATGACAAAGGCTGCAGACCGAGAGACACACATAGTCAAAAGGTTAATGATTTTTCAGGGCAACCATTTGTGACTGCAAATTGACTCCCAGACCTAAGTAAAATAGCAGTAAATATTTTAAATTATGTATATGAGGAGTGCTTGATGGGTTAGAAAATGAGTAGGAGTCCCTGAATGTCTTAGCAGTGTAGCACTTTATGGGGAGGGCGTCCTGAAGATATCTATATCCAACCTAACAGAGGAATTCAAATGGACGTTAGACTGGAGGTGACCCTAAAAGACTCTAAAGACACAACAGTAAGAAGCATAAGCGCTAGCTTACCCTAGCGATTGGGCGAAAGTGGAGCTGTTAAGAAGCAGTTCAGTGAGCAAAATCAACTTTTAGACACATGGATAGCGTAGGGCAACTGCAACAAGGTTGTGGAGGCCTTGGTCTTGGCTCAAGTAAATTGTCACGGATCAAAGCTGTACTAATGGAAAAGAGGAAGCTGGTAGTGCAGCAACTACATAGCCAGGAGGATGTGGCAAGGTGTGCCAGAGCAGTTTCTCAAGCTAAGCAGGGACAATGGATCAACTGGGAAAGTGTAGAAAGGAAGAAACTTAATTGGAAAGAACTTGGAAATTGGAGTCTAGGATTGGATTCATTATTGAAGCAACCTGTGAACTGTCATTATCATACCAAAACCTCAACCAATAGCTAGGTGAAGTCCCCCCATGCATACTGTGTTCAGAACTTAGCATCCTATGTGGCATAACCATGTGTTAAAGTTCTTGGCAGCAAAAATTAAACAAACACAATGAGAAGAGGAGAGAGAGCCCTAAACATCAAATTGACGTCATACATGAAGGTGAGTAAATCAAGAAAGATTTATTATTGCATTGGCACAAGTGAGGGCAGTAAGGGGATCTTTGGCATTGGGAAATGCAAGCTAAAAGAAGAAGCAGCTGAAAAGATCAGTTGGGGTCACAATATGGAACTGTTTCCCATGACCAAGACAGGAGTTATACTGTACATCATATGATGGCATGGCTACAGTGGCAGGAGTGGGCAGTCATACACCGTTGTCAACTCTTGGTATAATTGCCATAATTAAGCTTATGGTTTGCTAATACAGTTTTGTTCTTGAACTGCTGAGCTGGCCATTTCAAGCCAGAACGGTAAGCCATCTCCATCAGCGAGCTTAGAAATGACTGGGTAAGGATGTGAATTAGGCTTAACCCTAAGCATAATTACAGGGCATGGTTCTCCAGTGTTGAGAGCGGGTGTGGAGGGGAGTGGTGAATGCCTGAACTCACTGTGGAGCCTTCATGGGCTCAATATCATGTCAGGGGCCTAATTCAACGACACACCTGTACAGTGACAATGACATACCTGCTCTCACCCCTTTTCCTCCAACATTCAAGCCCTACATAATACTACCCGATTAGCAGAAGGGGGGGATAGTTACATCATATCCTATATATTGGTAAATGTCTTATCAGCTATTGTGTTAACTGTATTGTCACAATGCTGTTAAGTAACATGCAATTTAAATAAACCTGACTTGACCAGACCCTGATCCCAGTAATTGGTGTCCCTGACTAGGTAATGTGTTTTCATCTGCTGTCCCAGGTGTTCTCAGGTTTAATTTAAGGGTAGCTGTGGAGGCCGACAGATACCAGCTCCCCACTGCCTCAACTCTCTTTACTGTTTGGGTTGGCTGAGATGAAGGCCAAATCTGTGATTGTAGTACTGCAACCCCTGCAAAAACACATTCACCCAAACACTGGCTTTGGGAATGTAATGTATTGAACATATTTTTTCAATCTGAAATGTATTGTCTTTATACCTGTATACCTGTATTTTGAGGGTGTAAAAGGTTCATTTGCAATTTTGTTTTTAATCTTTGCGATTGCAAATATTGGAAATATTTTGAGTTGTGAGCTTCTTAAAAATGTATATTCCATTTATAAGTGAAACGCTTCAAGAACATTGAACATACCTAAAATTCTGATGGTTAAATTAATTCTGGATGGTATCATAAACAATTATCTAAAACATAGAATGCAAGAGTGTGTGCATTTTTAGAATATGGATCCTTGATTGGGGACACCACGCCTCCATGTCTCCATTATGTCTCCAAGACTCTTATGCAATACAAGGTCATCATGAACAATAACTGCTACTTTAATTCTACCATTCAGTCATTGCATAATACATAGTGAGTTACAGTATGTGCAGTCTGTTGACAGAGGAACACAGATGCTGTCCTAATGGCAGCTCACTGAGAGACCGTGTGTGTGTTCATTCATGCACTGACGCACACAATGTCTGTTTCTCTGTATACTGTACACCGACTGTGCTGTGTGCACATTTTGCCCACAGTGGATGGCACATTAATTAATGCCTGTTATGTCTATGTGCTGTACAACTGGATGCACAGCAGTGGTGAAGTCTCCTGTCTGTCTCTATATTTAGAAAGACGGAGCCCTGGGGCCACAGCTGTTGCCCGACCCTGCCATCCCTTGGCCCGTGCACCATGTGCCAGGCAGGGGGAACCTACTGTGTACAGACTGACCAAGCTGTCGGCTTCCACTGCTCTCTACCTCTACCTTCCCATGCAGCCTTGCACACACATTGATATAAATGTGCGTACAAACCTGCACAGAGGCAGGCATGTATCCTCATTAAGGCATGCATGTGATGATACTGGAATGTATACTGGATGATACTGCCAACATACAGTATATAATAACCAATTTTACTGCACACAATATGTTATGTAACTCCTGGGTTGATTTATGCTCAAATTCCTGTGGCAGTAGATGCACCACAGGCCGGTAGGATACAGAACAAGCTGACAATTTATCTGTTCACGAGCGAGCGGCTACTGAAACTCTTCTCAAGGCTTTGCTCGTTTTCATACAGTTGCTAGGAAACAGGTTTCCCCTCCCCAGCAATCCCAACAGGCCTTGGAAACAAGAGAACAAAGATGGCTGCCTTCATAAATGAAGACACTGCAAAGGCCATCTGCCACTGGGGGAATCACAACACATAAATTCTCACACCCTCAATTCTACTGGGAGTCAAAAGGCACATGCTGGAACACACAACTTTCACTCCAACGGCCTTGGTGAAAATTGCGTACGGTGTGTGTGCCAAATAATCTTTAATGGCAGCACATTCACCAGCCTGCATACACGGTACAGTAGCAGGTGTATGAAAGAAGGTACTACTTTACCAGTTCAGTGTACCGTGCCCCTCTGTCCGCTCACCTTCGTAGCAGTCTCGGACCGTGTCGAAGTAGACATAGTACTCCTCATTGGTGAAGAAGAGAAGGCTGAGCCAGGAGTCAAAGGCGTAGATGGGGACTATGAAGAGGATCCTCACTATGTGCCTCTGTTCATTTGGAGAGCTGTAGTAACGCAGGTGCATGTAGATCTGAAAAGATGGGAGAAGGGAGAAAGGTACATCAGAGCTTTCTAAAGACAGTACATAAAAATCGGTGTGTAATTTAATCGTGACTTTAGTGCAAAAATGAGTCACTCCCCGAGCCTAAAATGGAGGCAAGACTAAAATCAGATCTGCTGCCCCATTGGCAATGAATATGTGACCAAATGTGTTGATACTGACTGAACCCAGAGTGATCTTTGGGGATATGGATACATCTTCTGGATCAGAAGTGTAATCACTACTACGACAAAGTTCAGACGGGTGTAAGAGCTCAAATTACCATTCTGTGAGTCTACAACTTCAGCCTTTCATATGCTGTTAATGGGGCAGCTCCAAAATAGTTTTGTGATGGCATCACAGATTGCATTAGACTGTTTAGATTCCAGCTTTGGGACAGAGCTGCTCATGCTCAGAAACACTGAGAGAACTGACTAACATCGCTGAAAAACTAGTGTGGGTTTTCCCTTTAAAATACCAAAACCTCTCTGTAAGATAAACAAAGGAAGAGAGACAGAGGAGGAGGAGGATGTTGGTACACATGCATATGTACATACACGCATGCGCATATGGACTTAAGTGTGTACTTGCACATACACACATAAAACACAAATGAATGTAGCTGATGTACATGGAGTAGACAAAGGCTAAAGAAGGAAAATGCTTTTTACAAAGCATCCATCAACTTCAGAGGATATAAAAAGTAACCTATTTTGTCGCACAGCACCAACTGTTATGCAACGTTAGTTACATATCCGTTCACAAGTGTTTGCCTTCTGAAACTAATCTCAAGGATTTGATCTTTTGCATAGTAGTTTTAGGGTGGATTAAAATACCAAAACTTCAGTCTGTAGTAGCCAGTGCTCTGTTCTTCGCGGTGGTGGCATCAAGGCGTGGAGGTCAGCAGTCTCAACAAGCAGTTAGTCTATGAATCAGTCTTTTCAACAGGTTTTTTTTTTCTAAAAGCCCGACAATGTCCAAACATCTTATAATATAAGCTGCGCTTGCCATAAAATAAATAATTATGTGTAGGTTAGGCTGTAGTCTATTTGGGACATCCAATCAAATGGTTAATGCGCCTTCCCCTTAAATAATATTTTTTATTAAGGATCAATGGTCGTTCTTAACGGATGTTTGCGCAAAATACTATGTTAATACGTGTAGACTATGAAAGATGTATCATGTTAGTTGCTGTTAGTTGTTGTTATCTAGATTGCGCTGGATCAGTGTATGCTAAAGCCACATGGTTTGTTTGTCTGCCTGGATCTTGCCATCTTGGCAAAGCTAATTAGCCAGCCAATACAGTTTTGTCATTTTTTTATTTGCAAATTAAATTAGAAAACTGTACAGTCATGTACCTGAACATGTTAAAAGACATACCATGCAAAATATAAATAAATTATAATAAAATAATAATAAAAACAAATGGAGGGTTGAACTATAGAAAGACAGACTGTTTGTGCTCAATAAATGTTACAATTTTTTCTAACAATATAGCCTATATTTTAAAAAAATCACATCTAATTTTTCCAAAGAAACAATATAAAAGCTGTCAACACAGTAATCCCAACACAACTCTCTTTTTCTAAACAATTAGGCAACAGCATAAATAGTTGTCCAGTAAAATTTATTGAACATATATAATTAATGTGATTATTAGGTCAACTTAAGGATTTTGGTGTTTGCAAAAGTAAGTGACAGCACTTCCACCGTTTTTGTAGAATGACCCAAGATCATTTTCTCAGCTACAGTGGTAAGCAAAACATTATAATGTCACAGAGAAGTTGACCTTTGAACTTTTGAATATAAAATGTCATCACTTCTTCATTTTATCCTATTAGACATTTGTGTGAAATTTTGTCATAATTAGCATATGAATTCTTGAGTTATGGCCAAAAACGTCTTTTGTGAGGTCACAGTGACCTTGACCTTTGACCTTAGACCACCAAATTCTTATCAGTTCATCCTTGAGTCAAAGTGGACGTTTGTGCCAGATGTAATGAAATTCCCTCCAGGCGTTCCTGAGATATCTCTTTCACGAGAATGGGATGGACGGACGTATGTAGGGACATATGGACAACCCGAAAACATAATGCCTCCGGCCACGGCTGTCGCCGGCGCAGAGGCATAAAAAGTGAGACAGGGGAAGATTAAGTGTTTGAATATTCATCAACTTCCTCTCTCTGAGACCACAGCTCAGTAAACGGTTGCTAAATGGGTTAGGTGAAACCATAGGCTGAAACTAATCGCTGTCTCATGAAATCTGTATACATTAAGTTCTAGTCTGTATGTTCAAGTCTGAATAAAGCAGGTATTTATTTGTCCAAGTAGGATCTCAGAGAGTAGTGTGTGTGTGTGTGTGTGTGTGTGTGTGTGTGTGTGTGTGTGTGTGTGTGTGCGCGTGTGTGTAAATACGTGCACGTTTGTGGCTCTGTTTTGGGTAATTGATTCTGTGTGTTTATCCCCCCTATTCAGACAGGCAGACAGCAGGAAGGAACTGGAGGGCCTTTGTCATCAGCACCTCTGCCGGCTCCATCCGGCTCCCTTCCACTTACACAATGCCCCACCTATCACCTTTCCTGGCATGTAAACAGACACACACCTTTGGTAAAATAACAAACAGTGGGTGATAGCGCACCGAGCGAGACGGTGCACTCCGCTCACAGGGCTTGTTGCTAGGCAACTCCACCCCCGCCCCCCACCCGTCCCCTGCTCTTTGCTGATGTCATAGTAGAGCCAGGAGCACCTGTTGCCAGAGCGACAGAGGGCTCATCTTTAACCCTTTATGTGTGAAGAGCGGCAGCAAACAATGGAAGAGGAATCATTAACTGGAGCCTTGAAGCACAATAATAGATCTCACTTATATAACAGGCGAGTGCTGAACTTCACTGTAACATGAGAACTGATACAAACAAGGCAAAGATACCTTGCTGAGCTTATCCGCACAAATCCACAAAACATCTCCATTCTCCAGAGATTTCAATTATTGGACTCTACTGATTATATAATTTTTCACATGTAGCTAAACCACATGACACACCACACTTTTTTTTCATAGCCTTGCCTCAGTAAATATACTCTAAACCTGGAGTATATATTTCTGTAGCCAAGAGACAGACAGCAGTGAAAGGTGAAGCCCTTTGAATTCTTGCCACAGTTCCTTTATGGCTCAGCAGCCTGAGGCGTCCCAGGCTGGGTGTGTTCCAGGCAGCGTAATCAACCTGAACTTGGCAGGCGTCCGGATGCAATCTGGAAGGAAATCTTTACATCCATCGTTTGTACTGTCTGGATCTGCAGTGTGATTTGAGGATGCCACAGTGCGACTCTACGGCAGGGGGCAAGAATGAAGCCATACTTACACTATTGGTAAACCTGCCTAAAAAGCTAGCATATTCCCTGCCAGGACCAGCTTTTGTACTTTATTAGGAGATGGGTAGACTACAGCAGGGATAGCAATAAACCTCCTTTATGATGGCTCATTTTACACAGAGACTAAATCTGCATCAGAAAAGCAAATGTCCTGGTGTAAGTGCTCTGTGTAAAGCTTGTGGTAAGTGGTGTGGTCAAGGCCTTATTCTCTTTTGTACGGCTTGCTGCCACTGGAAAAGCAGTGTGGGATGTGAAGTATATCATGGTTTAAAATAAAACAAATGTTTGTGGTACAAAGTGAGTGTTTATTTGCCAATATGTAATGCAAATGTATTATTTCATAGGTCAATAAAATTGCCCCTGAAGAGCACCAAAATGCCCCTACAAATAAAAAACAAAACAAAACAAGTTAATTTCATACCCTGGTACACACATTTATGTGTTTAACAGTTGTTTCAGTTGTAGGTTCAGTTGGTCTTTCTAACCACTAGACCATCTGCAGGCTCCTGATTTCAGATTCTCCTTACCTGGTGGCAGGTGATTAGAAGGGCTGTCCAAACGAAGAACCCTGATATAGTTTGGGCAGTAGAGGTCATGAGGAAAATGGGCTCATCAGGTGTGACCAGCGGGGCCTCCGGTACCCAGGAGGCGTTGGGCCCTTGAGGAGCCACGGTGGCTGGGGGCCCCGGAGCCAGGCCCACTGGAGAGTCATTGCCCAGCCTCTCTGACAGGGGTATGTCTCGCCGCCAAAGTTGACTCATCTGCATGAAGAGAGGGGATGGAGGATATAGAGAGGAATTTAGGGACTTTATCCAGTAATCAGTTATTAAATACAAACACATTTAACATCAGGAAAACACAAGGGAGTTCAGACATTTTAAATGTGTAGTAGACTACACTGAATGATAATCAGTCCTGAGAGATATTTTATGCAGGATCCCGGTGTTACAATGTTTCTAGGTTATGAAACCTAAATCAAACACTGTCATGGGGAGAAGCATACCAATCAGGCTTTGCAGAGTATAGGCCCTAAATCTCCAGAGAACATCCGCTGACAAACACAGGAACAAGAAAAACAGAATAAGATAGGGAGAAGAGCAAACTAGGACAGCATAAAATATATCCACAACAAAAGAGATTGTGTAGATAGACAGATGAAGCGTGATCAAAACACAGAGAGAATGAGTGAAGAGAGGAGGCATAAGGTAGGTGGGTGAGGAGAGGATGATTGAGGGTGGAAAAAACACACGCATACGCATACACACACACACACAGGAGGGAGGAACAGAGTGTGAATCACTCAAACACAGCAAATCAGCGTGACAGCCATGAGCTGAGGGCTGCTGACCCAAATTCTCCTCTTCTCTTTCTCTGTGTTTTGCTGAGGGCAGGAAGAAGTGCAGGGGAGCTGCAAATAGGCCTAGATACAAACAAATCCCTATAGATGGGAATGGGACACCTTGCCACATATCAGCATCAGTGTTTAGGCTGGACACAGACAACATACAGACATGTGGCCTGTGGCCTCGGGTAGAAAAACAGGAAAACCATAACATAGCCAAATATCCACGTCCAAATAGCCTACATATTCTTTGGTCCAGACAAGGTGATTAAATGGATAAAGATATTCTTAACAGTTCCAACCATCCCACAATTCTGTGTTTCATGCAGAAGTTGGCTGCTGTATGACACCAGAATCACCACTGGATAAAATGGCAGACACTGAGTCTGATATAGAAAACCTGATGTCAAAATAGAAGAAATTCAACATTCATGATAGTGTAACTATTTTGCCACTATTCAGTCATTTAAAAGTAACCTGTAAGACTTTCTCTCAATATATCACTGTCAACAAAATTGTGATAAACTTGAACACTACATATTCTAAAGTAGGGCTGCAACTAACGATTATTTTCATTGTCGATTAATCTGTCAATTATTTTCTTGATTAATCGATTAGTTGTTTGGTCTATAAAATGTCAGAAAATGGTGAAAAATGTCGATCAGTGTTTCCCAAAGCCCAAGATGACGTCCTCAAATGTCTTGTTTTGTCCACAACCCAAAGATATTTAGTTTACTGTCATAGAGGAGTAAACAAACCAGAAAATATTCACATTTAAGAAGCTGGAATCAGAGAATTTTGACTTATTTTTCTTAAAAAAATTACTCAAACCGATTATCAAGATAGTTGGCGATTAATTTAATAGTTGACAACTAATCAATTAATCGTTGCAGCTCTATTCTAAAGTCCCTTGAGTTGCTTTCTATAGGCATGTGTCATTGTTTCCCTCTCTGCTGTTTTTAATGCTTAACCTACCAGTCCCTATGAGGTGTTTAGACTTTGCAGGCAATTGAGCCAGTGGCATCCACATCCATCTTTTCACTTGTCTTGATCAAATATTTGCATAAACAGGGTCTTTGCAAGTTCCATCAAGTTAAATCAAAGGCCTTTTAAGACCTTTTGAATTCTAGTTAGAATGAAATATAAGCCCAATTTGCCACCAAAACTAACATGATAGTGAAAAAAACAACTGCAGTCCATGTAGTGTGTAGCATGACTTGGCTGATTTCTCACAACAGCACACCAAGAAACAGCAACATTTTTTAGATGGCTAAAACTTAATTTAAGACTTAAGGCCTGTAGCAGTACTGAAGGCCTTGAATTTAGATGTCATATAAGAAAAACAAACAATATAGGCCTTTACTGTGCTCAAGTTTAAAAGTTGCATTCCACCAAAAATAAAGCAAATTCATATATAGTATATTTAATACCAGCAAGAGGAACAGCAGACGTTTCAGCATCGAACTTTCATCAATTAAGACTTTTTTCAGGACCTGATAAATTTCCCATATCACTCTCAAATATCAGATGATCAGGTCGGTCTCATGAATTGGTCTAAATCATCACCAGAGACAAACTAGGTAAAGTAGGGTGTTCATAGATTGATAAGAAGTTAACATGAGACAAGCGGTGCCTCACATAATGATGATGCAGCACTGATTTGGACTAAAGGAAACAAGACAGACCAAACTAGCTTATAAACAGGAGAGCTGGCAACATCAAAAGCAGCCAGCAAGATGCTCCACACACCACCACCTTTATGATCAAACCATCAAAGATCACTGGGTACAGTCATCTCTAACAACGTCATCCTCTTGGTCCATCGTCTCCCTTCCAGGGAGGCGATGGACCTAATCTAATCATTCAGAGTGAAAACTGATTTCACAATGACTTTCAGTCCCCCCATGCATCAGCTAAATATAGGGTGATGCTGGCTGTGGTCATGGATGACTCACACTGCTTGCCAAAGCCTCAATCAGCTTGTAGTGTTGCAGTACCTTGGAACACATCTGAGCGGCAGGCAAACAACTGCCTACCCAAGGAACTGTGGGGACATTATTTTAGGACGACAGAAAAGCAAACTTTACGCAAATTGAGGCGGTTTGGATTGTTTTCTGAAAAAAGTATCCAATGTCATCTAGATATCCTAAATCAACTACTGATTTCCACATTACTGCATTCTTTGATTTGGTGTTCAAGTTGAAAGCAGGACTAATGTAGCCTGAAGATGGATGTATTACTTCTTCATTTAAACCATGAATTAGTTAAAGGAGGTTGTCATATAAATGATTATTGAAAAATAACCTATCTAGCTATCAACTGAGAAACAGTAATATAGACTCATGTAAGACTAAGAAGGACTATGCTCACTATATGCTCACTGTATGCACACTACAAATACCAACATGAAACTACAACTGGTTCTCAGTGAGCCAGGCAGTTTCATAGTCAACAGACAGAGGCAACTCATCAGTCCTGCTGACTGCACCCGAGGGTGGGTTTCAAAACATCTATTGTACTTTGACCTAAATCCTAACAGCAGGTTTTTTGACATGCCCTCATAAGTCCTTTGGCTAGGAGAGCTGCAACATAAAGAATCATTCGGCCATGCAGACTGTGTTCAATCAGAAGCACTAAAAGCAATATAGCTATTTAATGGGAACCACAAGTATTTTTTACTGCTCTAACTGTATTAACAAATCGGACACAGGATGAACTAGAGTTTCCTATGAAGGCTCACCAGCATCCGCCTTGCTGCGCTACATTTTTATAAAAACGCAGGCATCAAACGAAATTCAACAGCAACAATTACTATAACTTGATCACTGCATGAATATTATATATTGAAAATTATCTGTACAAGAAAAAAAATATGGCAAAACGAAGAATGGTGGCTAATGTACGCACATCATGACTCCATCCTGCTGTTTTGCTTACCTCCACTGCAGTTGTTTGATTTGCACGGGCTGCGGTTGTTTGAATCCAAGCATCAATTTAGCTGATCAGCTAATGTCGATTGCAAACCCGTGAGTATTAAAAGTTAATAATTAAACCAAGAGCTAACATTCAAACAGTCGCGAGTTAACTAAATCTATTCACTGCATATCTGTTAGCACCTAGAAAAGCTTGCCTGTTTTTTTTGTCAAGCTGGCAAGTGTCGCCAGTTGAGCGTTAACTACACCGAGCGCTACTCTGTGCTAGCAAATGTTAGCCACCTAGCTTGGCGTTAGCTTGCTGTTGCTGCTGCTCCTTCTCGTAAAGTCAAAAGAAGGCAAGATAAGAGAACACACATTTAAAAGGGAGCAACTGGTCTACTCCGCTGAAAAACATTAAAAAAAAATATATCTGGAAACTGTTGATATTATCTTGACATTTTCCCATCCACATCTAATCAACTAGGTACCGTTATTTCATCCACATCACCATCGGCAACTCATCATGGTACTAACAGCACAGCAGCCAGCCAAACTCCCAATATTCTGTTTTGCGCATGCGCAGTGCTTCGCTTTCTTCTTACAGCGGTGTCTTTCCCATGGAAAATGATGTAACTTGGCTGCCAGCTGGCCTGCGCTGCATGTGCCATTGTTGTGCCCCCCACCCCCTTTACACACACACTCTCTCTCTCTCTCTGTCCCTCTCTCTCTCCCCCATATGGCCGTGGTCAACAAACCTTCACAAAAGAACTTCCACTTCACACCTCTGGACATCTTCATCTAGCCTATATAAAACATGTTTTTTTCCTCCGGTGGTACAACTATGATAGACTACCCAACCTTAAAAACCCATACAACTCTATGTAATCCTAATATATAAAAGGTATTGGCGACAGATCAGAGAAAAAGGCAAGCAAAAGTTGTGAGGAACTTTTTTTTTTTATTCATTTTTATTACTTCATAAAATATACACAAATACTGTTGTAAATAAAGTTAAAGTGTGTTAAAGAACTGTACAAGATATCAGTACACAATACATAAAGTGAATTCCCCATTACCCCAACCATTTCTAGTTGCCCTCCCCAACCCGACAGTTACAATGCCACTGGGTCATGTTGGCCTGTACAAAGGTCATAGCACACAGGTCATTGCCATTTACACATCCCCGCAATTGCATCAGTTTGTTTGTTTTTTTTCTTAATGACATCATCAAGGTTGCTGGAGGTTAAAAATCCAAAGCCCTCTTTTTCAACAGAAAACTCTGGTGGTGACATCAAACTATTAGCATCACATTTTTTTCTGAAGTAAGAAAGCCCTATGTCTTGTCCGAGGTTGGATAGTATGGACAAGACTTTGAAGCAGAGGACGAGAAGAGAAACAAAATGGCAGACAATGAAGTGCCGAGGACAGGTGATGAGCGAGCTGCTTCTAATAAGTTACAGGCAGGTTAAAGGAATAAGAAAAAGAGGAAACAAAAACACAGAACAAAGCCGTTTCAAATTCCACAGACAAAATACACAAAAAATTTAAACATAAATAGCAGGAAGAGGATAGAAAGATAAAAACAATATGCATAAAGACAAAATGAATCTTGTTTTCTTAGCTAGCAGGGGATTCTGTGAATTTGTCTCACACACACACACACAGACACACACACACACACACCAAGTTTGGAGACCCAGCTGGCAATGTAACAGTAGCCAAAGCCCATCCCACAATTTAGTAAGTTTAATAACGTCTAAAATTCTGAACCCAGCCCCGATTAATGTATTTAGTATGTATTTTTCTACTTTACACCTTAAAACAACCAACCACATTTTGGCTTTACACAGAAATAAAAAAATATTTACAGTGAAGTAAAAAAAAAAAAAAAAAAGGAAAAAAAAAATTTCATTTCAGTTGATGCCCCATCCCCCTCCTAGTCAACTATAACGGAGCCTACCCACTCCCTTCTGACCTCCAACAAAAGCATAAAAAAAAAAAAGAAAAAAAAAAAAAAAAGTGTGACATTAAGAACCATCATAAAAATTGCAGCCACGGTCGTCAGCCAAAACGGGTGGCTATGGTCTCTGGTCAAATACACTGAGAATTTCCTGAGGATGTTCCCTCAAGACTTGGGAGTGCGTCTTTGCAATATCTATGGTTATTCTTTGCCTCACCCACTCATATCACAACTGAAGAACACATAAGTCAAAACAGGCAACAGGGGAGGGGGTGGGGGTTCTAGGGTGGCTGAGCATTGAGGGCTAGCAGGTCAGTTAAGACATAGATAAAAGGCAATGGGCAAGCACCCATCGCTACTTCAACAAAACCATTGCACTACGACAGCTAAAACAATCACTTACTCGTCCTTTCTTTCCAACGTTACCTTTCTTCTTTTGTCCACTACCTCTCACCTACCCCTCTCCATTTCTCCATCTTTTAGCTGTGCCTCCTCTCATTAAAACAAGGAAGTCCGGAGCCAAACCTCGGAAAGGCCCGTTCAATTTAATTTCAATTTATGTATTCACCAAACAGGAGAGGAAACTCATAACTAGCCCCGTAATGATATATAAAAGACTGAACAGATGTGAGGTTTTTGCAGTGTAAAAAGAAACGGATCAATCTTTATTAAGCCCAAATCAAAATAGGAAGTCGACCTTTGACTAGGAACATGCGCGTGTGCCCCCCCGATACCTTCCACTTGGCTTCTTTAACGCCAACAGTTCTTCACATTTTGTCAGACAGGGTGTTGTGGGAATGTTTTGAGGGGGGCGGTTATGAGCGACCACGGGGTAACAATGAGGAGACGAGGGTGTAGCACTGGCATTCATTCGCTTTTTGTATTGTGGTGTGAGCCGGGGTCCAGCTATCATCAAAGGGTGGATGTGGGATACCGTCATGTACTTCCTTGGATCTTTTTAGGATTTGCTGTCCATTCTGAAAAGATCCATGTGTCCATTGGCAACCATCTTTTCATAAGACAAAGTTAAAAAAAAAAAAAAAAAAAAAAAGGAAAAAAGAACTGGAGCGATGAATATACCTTGCAGCCCTGCAACAACAAGTGGATTGTTAGATCATGAGTGATTCAGGGTTCAGGTGTGTGTGTGTGTGTACAGCAAGCATGTGTATTAATGAGTGAAAGCGGGCCTCACCTGTCGGTTTTCATGTGCATGCAGAGCCTGAGGATTCTACTTCCCCATGTGCTCAAATGGCATGCTGACCTGCAAACAGAAACAGAACAAAGACTCAGAGGAAGCAGCACCAACAGTCTAGCATCCTTATCTCTATCTCTCTCTCTCTCTCTCTCTCTCTCACACACACACACACACGACCCAGGATTTCTGAGTCAAGTGTGAAGTCAATTCACACACGGGAATGTGCCATTTCATTCACACCAGACCTGAGACAGACCCACATGTACTTCCTCAGTTATCACTATGGACTGTCATCCAATAACATGATGCACCTGACATTGTTCTGTGAACTCTAAGTTGATTTTATTAATTAATTCAAAGACAACTATAGACACTTCACAACTTTGACACCAAACTGAGCAGAGTTTGACCTCTGTCTCAACTATGATATTGCAGAGGGCCCTTGAAACAGCAACCTAAGCAGTCAAAGTGCACTGCTCCAAAGAACTAACTGTGTCATTAATTACTGACTTGAGAAGCTCTGATTCAAGCAACCGTCTATTTCATGTTCTGCTGTGTGTCAAGTGTTATGTTGGTGGATTGTTCCATTGTAACAGGACAGTGAACATTTTCCCAGTGTGCAAATCCTGGTCACCCAGCCCAGTGCAGGCATGGACCCAGTGTTTCTGTGAGGCTTTTCTTACCTGTGATGTGGAAATTCGGGACTGGTCGTGACGGGCTGTGAGGTCCGAAGACGACACGTTGGCAGGAGCCCCGCGGTGGAGCCGCATGCTCACCTTCCTCTCCCTCTCTGCACGCGATATCGCACGCGGTGACGTGTTCCCTACAAGAATGCATAAGAGTGCCACACTTATTTCAAGCATATATTCAGAAGAAAAGTCAAAGTCAGGCCATGATGGTGTGAAAGCAGAATATATTATTTTTACTCCTCAACTTTTATCTCGAGTGTTTCAGGCCAATGCAACGTAGCAGCCAACTCACCAGACTGCTGGACCCGTGAGGCAGGGTTAGAGATGGCCTGCTCCGGTCCGTTCCTCACTCTGTTGGCAGCTGGTGGGTTGGGCCCCGGGGGGAGGCCCCGTGCCGCAGACCCCCTGGGTGCTCCTCCGATCCGCTCGTCCCTGTCATCTCCCGTCCTCCTCTCCCGTTCGCCGTCCTCGGCTGTCCGGCTGGCACCCTGATAGATGAGACCGACCATATTAAAGCCATGTTCATTAACAAGAAGAATGTAACTTTTGTTTGAAAGTGAGATGTTTTTGAGAAGAGTTGAGCAGCAGCTAGGCATCAGACCAAACACACAATTAGCAACACCACAGGTAAAGTCAACTCACAAATTTGAGCATGTTCCAGTCAAAGACATAATCATAGGAGAAGCCCTGTCGGTGGAAAAGATTCCTGAAGAGCTGCCGCAGGTAAGAGTAGTCTGGCTTGTCGTCGAAACGCAGCGAGCGGCAGAAATTCAGGTATGTGGAGAACTCGGCTGCATGAGAAGTATGAAATGTGGAGAACTCGGCTGCATGAGAAGTATGAACAACAAGAACAGCAGTAATGAGAGAGGAGCAATTCAGGATACACACAACACTATCAGAAAGCACAATACCACAAATCATTGGGCTAGTGTGGACCTTTAACTTTTGTGATCACAAACAAAGCTTCCTTACAAATATACAAATATCCAGCCACAGTGACATCACTTACAGGGGTATCCTTTGCAAAGCACCTCGATGGGGGTGGACATTTTCTTCTCGCTGATTCGTTCATACTTCTGCCTCTTGGTGGCGGCCTTGAGGCCCTGCCAGGGCAGGGAGCCCAGGTTGAAGTACATGAGGACATAGCCCAGAGACTCCAGGTCGTCACGCCTGGACTGTTCTGTGGACACACAGAGAAAGAGAGAGAGAGAGACAGAGAGAGAGAGAGAGGGTTATTGATATCCTGATGTAATCTCAGAAACTGCTCTCTGCTCTTTTCACTTCTTTTGTAGCTGATAAGCTGTGAATGCAACAGTGGTGTGATTTTTGCAGTTTGTGGTTTCAGGTGGTGTCATTTTTTTCCATTTTTGTTATATCTTTGTACTGCTAACCTATATGTAGCCTTGGAGAAGCAAACACACTTTTTTGCCCATGGTAGAGGTGTGTGGGTTGCTCTACTTTTGATTCCTTATGCTGAATTCCTTAATTGATGCACCTAAGTAAACCCTGAGTTCTTATCACTACCACAGCCACAGCATCAAAGTCTTTTTGCTGCCCTTGTTATATCAGTTCTGTATTTACCAGATACAAGATAATCTAAGGTGCAAGAAGTAAGATTCTTAATGTTTGTGGGGCTCATACAGAGTTTTGGAACAAACTTTTAGAACCGTTTTGGATCTGCAAAAACAGTTTTGGAACAAAACCATCACCTGTGACTTCATTATTTCTGTCAATTGCAGGCCACCATAAACTGTGCCAGAGACCTGTCAATGTTGTTGCAATTCCTTGGTTGCCAATAGGTCGATAAAAGTCAGATTACTTAATGCCATGGATGTGATCCAAAACACAAAACAACAAGTATATCCCACCAGAAATGACTGGGAGTTAATGAAATAAAAAACTGAACAATAACGTCCCTGAAAAAGAAAGGGAGCTGACACTGCAGGACAGATAGTTTTTCAAGGAAAAACAATCACCAGGCTATAGGCTTTTTGTTATTGTTGTTAATTGCAAACAGGCAAAATTACTTTGAAAATTGCAGCTATATGTGCTTACAGAAAATAAAACTACAGTATGGCTTTTCAAAACAGCAAGAAAATGACATCGCAACTCCTAGCCATAACAGCCAATTCTGATTCACTTTTGGTCTATGCATGCTTTTGTGAAAAGGATTTACCAAGTGAGATATTTTAATTAATACATCATCTCTATAGACAGGATGAGGTTGCAATTCAAGGGGTTCCATTGTAGGGGATTTTGAGTCCATATCATCTGTGTTCCATCAATCTCTTTTTCATCTTTGTCACTCCAATGAATGATATATAACCATAACACATTGAAAATAAAAATTAACTTGCTGAGCCCAAAACTGTTAAGCCAATAGTCTGCAGTGAGATGGGGAGCTAATGGTTATCCATGTAAAGAATGCTCTGCAGAATGTCCATTACAGTACATTTAACTGGAATGACGGGTAAAAGCCAAAAACGACAGGACTGTTTTCCATCCCAGGCAGTTTTTTTCCCTTTCTCTCTCTCTCTCTCTCTCTCTCTCTCACAAGCCCTCCCTCACTTTCCCTCTATGATCTGATAGGGTGGGTATGAACAAAAAGACCGAAGCAAGGAGTCATGTCCAAAACGATACTGATTCACCAACAGGGAGTGGCGGTTTTGGGGGCCAATGAGGACAAATAGTTTCTGGAATATAAAGCTGGAACGGGGAGCTTCCTGAATGAAATAAGTTAGGCAGCAGTGAGTGCTATAGATTAAAGCCAACACTAAAATATTCAGGAAGCGTCATTAGGGTCTGAAACAGACGTTGAGGGGTTGTGTAAAGGGATGTGAGTGATATGAAACGCAGAGATTCCAAGGACAGCAGATGACGAGAAAATCTGTCACAACGTATGTTACACCTAAGGGCTACGGATGGGTGTCATGTGGAGGGGCAAATTATCTTACGCCAGCTCTGATGAGTCACGCTGAACGCGGTGTTCACAGAAAGCTGTCAAAGATGAGTGGGGGAGCGACCCTGATGGAGCACAAATTTGATTCCAACCAACTGCTCCGCCACATGACCAGGCTTGGGTATCGTTAACATTTTTGCTTCACTATTATCTATGGATAGAAATTAAGAGTGATTAAAAACTGCTGCAGGGCAAGAAGTCACGTTGCCATTTCATTTGTTTCCCCAAGTTGACACCATTGGACTTGTTTCTTTTGATAATGCATGTTACCATGACTGGACGAGGACGAGACAGCATTTTGATGAATCGCACCTAGCAGAAACTTTACTCAAGCAGTCAAAAAAACTGAACTGCTTCCAATTAACACCATGCTGGAGTTGCAAGTGTTTCATGAGATTGCTGGTACCCCCCCCCCCCCCCCCCCCCATCTTTTTTTTTTTTTACATAAATTGCATCTAGCTGTATTTGTGTCTGCTTTAGTGAAGTTTTAGTGAACTTTTGAAAGCACCAACCTCTCTGCCTTGATTCAAATGCACAGAAAGTAAACAGACACTTTAATAGGGGCCTGCTAGAGAGTGTCATTACGCTGGGCTACAACAGAAATACCTGAGAAGTAATATGTGAACAAATTAAAATAAATTTGACAGTCAAGGACTGATAGCAGTATGTCCAGGAGGATATCTGCGTTTCCGTTCTGACCAATCAGGAACCAGTATCCAATTTGGCACCGGTTCTAGTTAAAACAGGGTCACAGCAAAGGAACACAGGGACACTTTTCCCCACCTGTGTGTGCATCTACGTATGCGTGTACGTATACTGTATGTGTATCTTACCGATTCCCAGATGTGTGTTGATGGAGGCGTAGCGCGCGGTGCCCGTCAAGTTCTTGTTCTCCCTGTACGGGATGTGCTGGTGTGTGCGGGCATCGCGGTACTTCTTGGCCAGGCCAAAGTCGATGATGTACACCAGGTTGCCCTTCTTGCCCAGCCCCATCAGGAAGTTGTCTGGCTTCACGTCCCGGTGGATGAAATTCTTGGAGTGGATGTATTCGATACGACTAATCTGGAGGAAGGAGAGGAGAGGCGTGAGCACATGGTGTGCACCTTAGCCCACCAGGACACATCATCACAGCATTTTCCAACACTTTCACCGCTTGTGTCTTCTGAAAAAGCTTTAGACACTAGGCAGTAGTGAGTAAAATCTATTCATCAATACCTTGAGTAAACTAGGGCGTAAAGAAGGACATGGGAGGACAACAGGATATATGAAGACAGGACACAGGAAGGTGGTGACCACACAAGCTATAAGTGGAAAGTCAAACACCTATATAGCATACAGAGCAGGACTGACACAGCAACATGGACACAGGGAGAACTAAAGGTGAGATGAGCTGTGCTGTGCTACAGAGATCTGTGTGAAATGGAATATCTAGGCCAGCACAGTCCAAGTACAGGCCGGCGTTACAAAGTGCGCTGCTTGTACGAGGGTAGTGGAGTCCAATACATCCATATCTTTAATGGATCCTTGGTGGAATCGTATGTGATGTTTATATGAAGAGTGTGCACCAACAAACCAAAGTCAGTTACTCATGCATATGATGTAGTGAGCGCATAAATGTGATTCTGTCTCTATTCATGACAGCTACAAATAAAAAAAATACATTATAATCTCAGGAGAAACAATCCCACATCAATATGCGTTTATGGGGATAATTTGCACCATTTTCATGGATTAATTCTACTCTTAGAACATTCTTGACACAAGTGGGCTCTTCATTTTTGTTAGGCTTAACCCATGTCTATGAAACTGGCCCAGAATAAACAATATTCCTGGCTTCATAACATACCATCTGATCTGCCAGCAGCAGGACCGTTTTGAGGCTGAACTTCCGGGAGCAGAAGTTGAACAGGTCCTCCAGACTGGGACCAAGCAGCTCCATTACCATCACGTTGTAGTCTCCCTCTGCACCGCACCACTTTATCGACGGGATACCCACTGGGATAGACACAGATGCACACGGAGTCAGTGTAAAGGTTGTTCAACATTGGATGATCACAGCTGTTATCACTGGCATGCTTTACAGTTGTGTTTCACCTAACAAATTACTTGCCATGTGACAGGTTGTGTAAAAAATACCAAGATTCTTTTAACCCAATGCATTTCACATAAAGGTAACAATCAAGGCCTTGGAAATGCCCCATGTCATCTTTATTCACTTAAGGTGGACTTAAATCACAATATTTTAAACAGATGTAGCCCCAATTAGGCTGTCAGAGAGATATTTTGATCGTTAGTGTGCAAAATCCATTTAACGCATTTCTGGCAGGCTTAACAGGATATCCTAATATATAATACTTTTCTGGGACAGAAAATTTGGTATGGAATCTGTTGAAAAATCTTGCAGTGTGTGGGCATGCATACAGACCCGTCTCGTTTTCCCTCCTTACCTCCTCCCTGCATCATCTTGTAGAACTTGCTTTCGATGTGCAACTGTGGGTGTTTGGTCTTCACACATTCCAGCTTAATGGCTACTTCCTCACCAGTGGCAATGTTGGCACCTGAGGGGAGACGCACAGATACAAAGCACAGCTATAAGTGCCATGGCACTTATACCAGTACCAGACCAACGATGGGTGAATATGAAGGAAAATCAGGTTGAGTGCCCAAAGGAAGGGGGGGATTAGAGGTACAGTATGAAAAGGGAGACTGTCCAGAAACTAATGTGGAAAGAACCTTAATATTGGGCGAGCATGGAAATGAGGGTAAGACATGCAAAAACAGAAGGAAAGGCTGCGGCCCGCTTACCAAGGTAAATGTCTCCAAAGGAACCACTCCCTATCTTTCTCCCGAGCCGATACTTGTTCCCCACTCTCAGCTCCATGGTCGCGAGTCGTCACTGTGAACAGACAATACAATGATGATTAGAAGACAGCAAAGGACACTTGACACCATTCCAGTCAGCATGTCTGTGTTGCCCATCTCTTTCATCCAGCCACTAATCCTGTAACATTATAGGCTACTGGGCTACTGTACAAATGCAAACTCAACTGAATAACAAGACCACACATATTCTCTTGATTGTCTCAACTGGCCTAAGCGTGAATCTTTAGTCCGAGGGAAGATATCCACAGGAGTCAGTGAGTCAATTGCTCACATGATGATCGTCAATCCCAGGCAAACTCATGAATTGACCAAGTGTGTGTTTGTGTGAGTATGTAGCTTGAGCTGGGCTAGTTGATTAGCAACCAGCTCTCAGGATTCCAGCAACACATGATTAGATTTGTAGGGTAGCTGGGAGGGGGAAGTGGTTGTAGTGAGATCAGCAAAAGCAGGGAAGGGAAAGGAAAAGAAATACAGCAAAACGAGAGCCAGACAGAATGGCCACTTAGTCAGAAGAGGAGTGGACTAGAATCAACTGCAGCATGAGTAGTAGGACTTGGCAGACATGAGGGAGGGAAGTGGGTCTTCTGAGCCGAACTGCACGTGACGCTGGAGCAGGATCATCATTTATTTAGTACTCCCTCCACCACGCCACATTGTGCAGCCACTGCAAAGGCAAGACTCTGCTCTCCACTGTTCCGTGCTGGCACTGCAAGGGAGGGAAGGCGGGAGCAGCCGCGGAGCGCTAGCTGGCTGTATCTGTGTCAAGGCCCTCAAACGATTCTGTGCGATGAACTTCAGAGAGCAAAGTGCCGCGGAGGATGTATCAGAGCAAGGCATAATTTATGGAAAAGCTTTCCTTCCTCACTACCAACTTGGAAAGACTATGTAAGGAAACTGTGCCCTTTATAGCAAGAGGGGACCCTTGTTCCAAATGTAGCACTGCTGCATCATCACAAACCACCGTTGTATCAGTCAGGCTACGCCTCATCTAGCAGTCAAACTCTTGAAGTAGGCCTGGTGGCTCAAGTTCAGGAAAGAGTTGGTTATGGAGTTCTCAGTCATGTGCCATGATGACAATTCAACAACATCAACAGCGAGCCTATATACTAACTAGACCATATCATCTTTATTGACCCATGTGGTGCACTATGAATAGAGGCCTCCTTCCTCAACCCCTATATACTACCAAGTCTGACATGAAAGAGTCTCATGACTGCTCTGGGAGAGTTTGCAAAACAAAGCATTCTCAGACGACCTCAGTTTTGTGGCCACGCCAACTCAAGCAAGGAAAATAGTCATCAATCCTGCAGGACTAGTCCTCTGCATTTAGTGTGTTTCCAAGGGGACGAAAGACTCCTACATCTCAAAATAAACTATACGTTACTTCATGGTTCTCTTTTTAACCTACTACCAATAATCTAGACATGCTATCAAGCAGACCCACATGCTATTCCAAAACCACTTGAACAGCAGTGACTAAAGGGGACATTCAGTGACATACTATCAGCCTGGAATATCCGTTTCGCATTGAGGTTGGTTGGTTAAAGGATTCAAACCCTCAACAACTAGCATTGCACTGCCCCCGTTTCAAGTGACGACATTAACTGACCCAACACGTAATATATAGGCTCTCAACCTCCCAGTCAGCTCGAGCTGATGAGAAGACAGACAGCCAGTGCAGATGTGATGGAGGCAGATGGATTAGGGTTAATAAAGGGTTAGGTTTCATTACACCAAGAGGGTGTCTCATGTGCTGCAGCCAGGGACCCGATTTAGGGAGCAACATTAATCAAGAGGCTATACACTAAGCACCACTGATTAATTGCTTGGTACAGAACAGTGACACATCGCTTTATACAGCACACTGCTCGGGTATATGTTTGGGAGTGTGCGCATGTGTGTGCATATGATAGGCAGACTATAAAATATTGTCATGACCAGCATTTAAAGATTTAAATCAAAAAGATCTGCTAGGGAGGACTTGCTATTATAGGAAGAGGTGTTGTAGAAATTTAGCAGCAGTGTAAAGAATGGGAGATTCATTGATGTTTCAAAGATAGCCAATGAAATATGAAGCCAGATCTCAATTTTGGGAAGAGAGACAACTGGAATTAGCCTACCACACTGCACTGGAAACAGCATCAAGTGCTATTATGGTAGTATTCTCACGCAAGGCAGTGGATTGGTTTACAGGCTAAATATCTGCTGGGCAGTGGTATAGTAGCGGTTGTGGAGGTGGGTGTACTACTGTGGACCTACCAGCTGTATGTCATGGTAATCAGGCTGATAGGCATTTTCCATATCCCCCACCAAGTGAGAGGTTGCTTTGTAAACCTGTCTATACCGTCAAACAGGCCTACTGTGGGGCCAGTAACCTACATGGAAGTGACAAAATACTTCCTCTTTAAAGAAAAAAAACTGTCAGAAACCCAAAGCAAGAGGATTTCACAATCACATGAAAAGCAACACTAAGCACTGCTACACCTCTCACGCTCAAGCATCCATCTCACTCCAAAATCAACTTAAGTGTGTTACGACTACAGACCCCGCACTAATTGCATGCATGAGGATAAATAAACCTGACATGCAAAACATTTCCTTCTGCTTTTTGAAAGAATAGATGCTAGGTTACGTCTCTCAAGGCAGTTCTAACAATTTGACGGGAGAAGAGTCAGTTGTGATTACACGGGCAGAGCTACGCTACATCATCACACTTTATGAAATTAACTAAAAAGCAAGACAATTAGACATTCGTTTGCACAATTTAAAGAAGCTTGCCAGGGCTTTGCTATAGTAACAATACCAGCCGTACGTTAGCTAACGTTAGGTATTAGCTGCTGAGAGTAGGCTAGTGGAAATAACTGAACCTCGGTCCGAAGCAGCACACCATTTAAAACAAATACTTTAGAAATTCAAGTACGGTATAAAATGCGTATATTGCACTGTGCTACATTTTGTATTCATACTTGTAACCGCACCCTTGTACTGGGTTAGCCTGTGTAGATAGCCATCTCTACTCGCCCCCTCCCCCTCTCCTATAGCCGTGTATACGAGTCTCGGATTCGGCCGAATCAGGCCCTCTTTCCCCCCTGGTTTCCCCGGTTCCCCGGTCCACTACCCACCCGATATTGGGTTTATCCGAGAGCTGGTACGGTGGAGGTACTGATCCGATGGTTGTCAGTCGGACAGGGGCCTGGGCAGCGAAGGATGGGAGCGGATTCTGGCGGCTCTCATACCCCAATTCTTTGCTCTTGCGTCGGCTACACTCCCTGTTGATAGTCCCTGAGAAGCTTCAGTACGAACGGCCGTTCTCTACCAGAATCTGTCTCCCCCTCTCGTTACTTAACAACGCACCGTTGACAACATCGATGATGTCATTCACAGGATGTCAGCGCACAGGCATTAAAGAAAAACATCACATTTTCTTTATTGCAGAGTGTATGTATAATACTTAGTTGATCCATTTCATTATTATTATTATTATTATTGGAACTTATGTCGTTGTTAATGTCGCATTGCCATGGTTGCTATTAGTGAATGTTATTTGTTGTGCTAGCTTTGGCAATAGTTATTTTTGAATATCATGTCCATGAGGCCCCTTTGAATTGGAGAAAATTCTAAAAACATGACAAAATTGGATGGTAATGAAAACACTACAGAATTGCATAGTGATAAATTATACATTGATAGATAAAAATAATAACATGTCATTCTTAACTAGAGAAAGTGTAAGAATGTTTTGAGAACTGCTTCATCATTTTTATACACTAACAGACCAGTGTAAAAGCCTTGCATTCATTACTTCACAGTCAGTCATAATTGTGCTGGTACAGGCCAGACATGCAGACTATGCAATCTCACTTTACCATCACTTAGGTGGCTGGCTGTAGAGACCTACATCTTTTACCTGTGTGTTAACAATATAAGGCCAAAGACAGCTGGGACTATCTATGTCCTACAGACTGTAATTCTGTGTGGTGGGCTCAAGCTGCTTAACAACAGCCTGTGTGATCCATCTGAGAATGATCCTGCCATAACCTATTAGGGAATCCTTCAACATAGGCTCTTCAACTCTGAGCATGCAGTTATTGGTCTAACCTGTCAATAGGCTGCAATTATATGCACTTAACATGTTAAGCACATGTAATTGTATCAGAGAAGGTAAATCATTTCATACAGTAAGCAGTGGCCTAGGCCTATAGGATGAGGTGGTTGGTAAATAGGATTGGTTTGGATGGTAATGAGAGGGAGACAGATGGACATGCAGGCTTATGTTTCTCTGTGTGTGTGGTCCTGTGACTGTCTATAAGCAACATGTAGTCCCTTCCCTCAGTGTCATTTTTTCATTGTGCTCATCACCTTAACATCCACAAAGCATGGTTTCTCATAATCAGCAAAACTCTCCATCCATTGTCAAACTTCTGCACTGACAGACCACATGGACCCATCACAAGGATTGGCTGCTGTGAATGTTCTTTTGACTGACTTTATACAATGTTGAATTGTTTGCATATAGAGGATACTGTTATACTGTCAAGTCACTTGGAGATCTTGAAAGGTGTTTACAGGAACAGACAGGCAGCCATTTCTAAACAGGACTGGCTTAACATGGAAAGTGCTCCATGTGGAAAAACCCCAAGCACTGTGTTTGTGTTACAAAGATAGAAACCCAAATGCACACAAAAAAGCCCTCTCAGAAATGACCACAGGACAAATTTAGAAGCCAATACTTTCATCTTTATTATTAATCTTGTTCTCATTTGTTTAAATAAATTTTTCCTTTGTAAAATCTCAAAACGAAAACACTGAACAGGAGTGTTAAAGCCTGTCTTAATTTAAAACGAATACACAACAACAAAACATAAAAACGTACGGTAACTCTTACTCTGCATCTGTAAACAACCCGTCCCACCCCTCCCACCCACTCCACACAGTTTGATAAGATTTGGCATGTCCATTTTCTCAACGCATATGCCTTCAGCTCTTTGTGTCATTAAAATGTTCTTTTTTATTATTGCAGGTCGGACGATAAAAAAAGACAAGTCTGCTAAAAAAACAAACACACAACTTAAAATGAGAGAAAAAAAACAAAGCATTAGTGCCAATATTTCTTGAACACACAGTCAGCAGTATACCGAATGCACTCAAAACATTTTTGTATAGACCTTCTGTATGGTAAGCAGCCTTGCCCACATTTATGACAGGCAGTAACATGCGCGCACACATTTCCTCACATTCTCACACGCATACCAACGGCGGTGGTTTAACCCACTAACTTGGTCTTAGTCTCACTCATACGCACGTTCACATACTGTGTGTGATACTGTGCACAGTATCAGACACATGGAGAAATGCAACATAGCCTCAAACTGCCAGCAATTGAACATTTATCATTGCAACAGTAACAAACGTGATTGAGAGAGAATAACAGAGAAAGAGTGCGTGAGAGATACAACAGTAGGAGGTCAGCATTTTGAAAACAGAACAATGACATTTTTCAATATTTCCACTGTTCAAAAAATTAAAACAACCATACATACAAACAAACAGAAAAACAAACTTAACATACACAGTAAGATACAGTTCTGTCGTCAATCAGAGCTGTGTGTTTGCATGTGTTTGGATTCAGTCTCCGTTTTTAAGGGACATGAATACAAACTGCACTTTCACCTCACATCATGTAGTAGTTTTAAGTTCTCTTATACGATGAAGGTAATGCTGTTTACAGTGCCCACCTGTCTGAAGGCTCGTCTGTATTTGGTGTGTGCATGTGTATGTAAATCTGTTGAAAAGTCCCCTATTTACTAAGCACATTGCAATCCAGTCAAGTCTTTCAGACCAACTGACTTTTCATTCTTTTTCAGGTTCAAGTCTAAGCAGTTGAAATCTTCATCTGTGGAAAAAGGCCGTATACACATCTAACAGTCCCTGCATTTGTTTATATAATAGCTTAAGTCTGGCCACGAGAATGTGTGTAAGCATGTCTCACATTTCTGCTATATGTGTGTGTACATTAATATGCATACTATGTATGTGTATGCATGTGTGTGTATATGTGTAGTACATTAATATGCATACCATGTAAATGTGTTTGTGTGTGTGTGCTATAGTAAGTACATATGTTTCCCAGTGTATGTTGTTGTATCAGTGTGTCTAAACCTACACTTAGAAATGGAGGGGGCTCATCAGATGGAATCAGCCCCTCCCCCCAGCAGGTCGCCGGGCAACAAAGCGGCAGGGCTGTCCATTTGGTGCCTTTCCTCCATTTGCGGTGCGCCCCACAGGCTGCTGCTGGGGTAGCCCGCCGTCACGCCACCCCAGAGCCCAGACCTCCCGGACTCCACTCCCCCGACACCTCCTCCTCCGCCTCCCTCCCCTGCTCCGTTGGTGCTCCACTGGGAGAATATGCCCAGCCCGGGTCCTTGGGCCGAAGAGGCTTCTGAAGAACTGCCTGTACCATCCAGACTCTGCCAGCCGGAGCTGGAGGACCCCACGCTACCTAGAACTGCTGCTCCGCCTCCTCCTCCGCCACCGTTTCCGTTTCCACCCGTAGTTGTGCCCGTTGCACCCCGCTCACTCCCTGGGGAGCTGCCTCCACTGCTGGCCACAGCAGTGCCTGTTCCAGACGACCCCTGTGCCCCACCGGCTGCCGCCCCTCCTGAGCTGGCCCCCTCTGCCCCTCCAGCCTGGGAATGTGCAAAATAGCGCGCGACTTCTTCCTCACTCACAAACTCCGCCAGGATTGTGGTGTTGCCCAGAACACACCTGAGAGAGAGTTTAAAAAAAACAAACAAAAAAGCATACAAGACGGGGCTTTAGATTATTGAGCAGTAGTACCTTGAGTGAGAATTACAGAATGTGCATTATCCAGTTCTCTGTCTAGTCCGTCGAGAGATAAACATTTTGCTGACTGATTTGTTGAAACATGTTCACTTGCAAGTATGAGAGAGAAAAAGTTGGGACGTAAAATAGGGGGTTTGCTGAAGTTATAGGTTACCTACATGTGCAGTGCACCCTGGGCCTTGGCTGCTTCCTGTCGGCTGCTGTAGCGAATCAGAGCGCTGCCCTGGGTCAGGCCGAGGTGGAAGGTCAGCAGGGGGCCGTGCTGCATGCAGATAGTCCTCAGCGTGGAGCCATCGATCTACAGGGAAAGAGAGAGGAACGTAGGTTAAGTGTAGGCCAGAGAGAGAGAGAGAGAGAGAGAGGAGAGAGGAGAGAGAGAGAGAGAGAGAGAGAGAGAGAGAGAGAGAGAGAGAGAGAGAGAGAGAGAGAGAGAGAGAGAGAGAGAGAGAGAGAGAGAGAGAGAGAGAGAGAGAGAGAGAGAGAGAGAGAGAGAGAAGAGAGAGAGAGAGAGAGAGAGAGAGAGAGAGAGAGAGAGAGAGAGAGAGAGAGAGAGAGAGAGAGAGAGAGAGAGATGTGACAATGCTAATTGTCCTCTGTATTGAGCCATCAATTTATGGTGACAGGGAAAGGTTAGGGAGTCTAGCAGGTTATACAAGAATTATGTGTATGAAGAGCCATATATCTATAAAATATGTAGTGAGATTGTACATTGTCACTGTTTGGGTATGTAATGTAATTCTGTCACAGTGAACTTCGGAGGGGAAATGTGTGTGTATGTGTGTGTGCAAACGTGTGTGTGCGCACACGTACGCGGAAGAGGGCTCAAGTGCATTACTGTAAAAAAAATTTAAACAAGACAAAAAAAGTGTCTAGGCTGCATAATTAAACATTTTCCATCCTACGTTTTTCCCAGAGCAGCCCTTCCTTGCCAGAGTCATTTGTGCTATCCCTAATTGATTAAATGGATCATCCAACTTCACAATCCAATTACGTCTGGGTCACGCATCATTCCGTTCCATTTGCATAAGATAGACTGAAGGGGAATACTGATGAATGAGAACGGCAGTTTAATGTTTTCAAATTCAAACCCTGGCCAATCTGTCTGGGCAGCCATTTTATTTTATAGCCATGATAAATTCTGCTCCGATGAAGGGTTGTGAGAACATTAAAATTCTAAATTGCCCTCACAGCGTACTCCCCTGTCAATTCTTTTCTCACCCTTCTGCACTCTCTCACTTTACAGCCCATAGGTTCACTGGTGGTGACATTGTTAATATTTTCCCATTCTGCTCTCCCTCTGCCTTCCTACAGCACTCTCTCCGATAGTCACTCACTCTACTATATCTCTGCATATTGGATCTTTCGTCTCTCCTCAGGGTCTCTCCCTCTCCTTTAATCTTTCCCTCCCTCCCTCTTTTCCTTCCTCCCTACCTGAGGGGTCAGGTTGCTCAGCAGCAACCAGCAGCTGCCTCTGGAGGCCACACCATCACTCCAAGCTGAGCCTACAAAGGAAAGAAAAAAGAGAGAGAGAAGGTATAAGGAAGGAAACAATTAATGAGGACACCATAGTTGAAGACGAACACGAAGAGGACGCTAAAGAGAGTTTTATTTATATGACGACAGTTTTTATACTAGCTTACATAACGCTGTGTGCTAGTTAGATATTTCAGTTCCTTAGGCATCATAACATCAACACATAAAAAGGGCTCCCTCTATAAATAGTGAGTTTTAAGTTGACAAATGGTTATGAAAGTGTTAATTCTCCTCCCATTTTCTTCAGAAATTGTAAACAGTACCTGGCCCAAATCTTGAGTCTTGGTTAACACCGCCCCCTCCCCAGCCCCTGGCCAACCGCGGGCCTCCACTGCCCCATGGGGAGGGCGAGGCCTGCTTCTGACTGGTTAAACCAGGTGGGGGGCGTGGCAGCTGCGAGCTGTTGCGATTGGTCTTCCACAGCTTGTTGTGTCCGATGGGCTCTGGGGGCCAGCTGGGCTTGTACTCCGAGTACTTTGCTGAAGAGGAAATGGGGAGGTGGGGGAAAGAGAGGGGAAAGTTTTAACAAACAGACCACAGAAATGGGAGTGGAGAGGACACAGTGCAGCTAACTCACTTTGAATCTATCTAGAAAAGACACTACTAGTACACTAGTAAAATGTAGTGTAAAGGACTGAAAGACAATTGTAGAGAGAGAGAGAAAAAGAAAAACAAAGAAAGACAGAGTAAATTACAGACATGAGAGAGATTAAAGAGTAAAAAAGAAAGAAAAAAAGAACAAATTACCTGTGCTGTGTGCATTGCCGAGGGGGCTGTCTGAGGCACTGTAGGGCCAGGCACCAGGTGAAGGCAGCGAGGTGTTGAGGGAGGGGTTTGGCCCTGCAAAACATAATGACGTTATATCATTGCAATGCATCCTGCAATAAAAACAGTAATAGTGGGCTAAAAAATATTCTGGAACAATAGTGTATTAGACGAGTTTAGTCTTATGCTCAACCTTCACAGGGAAGAACTGTGGCCTAACAATAGACCTCAACATAATGTGCAGAAGAACCTCTTGGCAACTGTACTTGAGTTGAATACTACACAAACGCCATTACAATTATCAATCCCTACACTCTGCTCTTTGCTTTCATTTGGGACAAAATAGAAAAGGAATTCTTAATTTTAGACTGGTAAGCAACGCTTTAAAACGACAGGAGAGAGAAAGGAATCTGGTGATAGAAAGCAACTCAAGGAAGCTAACACTGATGGTCATTATAATGTTTAATTTCACTATGACACATTCAGTGAAGTACCTATGTTGTCTCGCAGTAACTGGTGGTCAGAGTCGTTGAGGCTCGGGGGTCCTGGGGAGCCCAGAACACTGCCAGGGGTCATGTAGGGGTCGGACTCTGGGTCTCCAGCACTCTGGATCCCCTTCCAGGGCACACCAGGCTGGAACTCTGTCATCGTGACAAAAACACAGACAACTCATTGGTTGGGGTGAAATGATGTGTATATTTGCCTAACATTGTGAAAATTCAACCAACCAAGGACCGGCCAAATGGTTTTGACTCAAACATCAAAAGAACACAATCAAATCCCTGTGGATGAAGCTGTGTTGGTCTACTGATATGTTTGTTTATGGACAATTTGACTCTACCTTCTAATCCTAACCCTAGGATGAACTGGGAGATAATGGAACAATAGTATGTTTCTGTGGCAACCACAGATAATAAGACACTGGCAAATTGGTTATAGATTATACAACACTGGCTAGTTTGTTCTTGTTTGCTTTACGTCTGGGTACTAAAATGAGCACAGTGGCCTCAGAGATGGAGAAGTTCCCAGTCAGTATGCACATGTTCAAGCACTCAAAAAAAAAAAACATTGGCCAAGATGGCAACATTTCTCCATTACAAATGTATGGTACCCCAGTATTTGAGTCTCAGTTGAATTGAAATTTTGCCACTTCATCATTTATTCCTAATTTATTGTCCTACAGTAACAACAGGCGGAGAAAGGAGCAGTTACCTGGAGGCCAGCTGGATGTGCCAGGTTTGTTGCCCATCTTGCTCCCAGGGGTCCTGTGCCAGTTGTCTGCAGGGCCTTGAGGGGGCAATCCCAGACCATCACCACCCAGCATTTCATACTGGGAGTAAGGGGAACCTCCTCTTGCCTTTATAGGGTTAGGTAAAGGGCCTTGGGAATGACACACAAGAGAAAAATAAGGTCAAACAGATTGACATGAGTATGTTTCAAAACATTCACACAATGCTTAATACATTGTGAACGAAGATGATTACCAATGCAAATAGAACCAGGTTGAAGACAGGATGGAAGGCGTGAATTCTCATAGTGTGAATCTTACCTTTGCAAGAATCATGTAATGAACCATCTGTCAACCTACCATTCTTGTGAAGGGTTGTGTCGGGGGGTGACGGGGCTGGCGAGTGTCCCTCCATCATCCACTTGAAGCGGGACTGCTGTCCTCCTGCATCCTTCATCCCTCCCATTCCTCCCATCATGGAACCCAGTTCCAGTCCTGACAGGTTACCACCAGGGGCGAGCCCTGACATGAGAAAAACAACACCGTAAACACAAACATTCAGGGGCAGTTTGCATTTCCCTGATGTTCAATTCAATACAGCCTTCGGGCCGAGCTGGTGGGCAATGTTTTTTCAAAACAGCCCCAGAGTCAGTGCAATGCTGATGACACTGAACACAATGTACTGAAGGCCAAGCTGATTAAAATGGAGAACAGTCATTGCGGCAACAGTGATCGCCAAGGCAACATGTACCGGTGTTTATACAAATTAGATGGATATATCTCTATAGATGGCTTGTATTGGACTGCCTACTGAGTGGGCAGAGAGAAGAAACAAACAAACAGACCAGCTGTATGGTAGTGAGCGTCCGATATTGGTGGGGGGCGGGGTCAGTTCAGGCCAGGGTTGCATGCCAACACCATTTCCAAGGAGCAGATATATTCCTTTATGTGCTCAATCTATCTGGATTTGTTGACTGTTTGTCCCCTAAACCATGAGTCTACAGCTAACATCTTATGAGCCTAACAAATTCTACTAAAAGTGAATGTGCAACTTGAGACCCAAAGTAGGAATGGGCATTTTCAATTATTTCCAAAAATCGTGCTGCTAAAATTTAAAAATCCAGATAGATTAAGTGCATGTCCTGTGGTATGCAAGCTAGACATAGTTAACTATACAGCAGACCTGACTCATCATGTAACTCTTGCCTATTGGACTCACCCGAGTACATCCCCTGTGTTTTGGCATGAAGGTCTGATAAGGGGCCGCCCATTCCAGGGTGGGGAAGGGGGTCGACCATGGGCTGTTTGGATGTGCCTCCTCCCAGGTGAGAGGGGGACAGTTTGGAGCTCCCTCCTGCTGCTGCTCCTCCAACTCCAACTCCCTGCTGATGCTGCCTCTGCTGCTGCAGAATAGCCATGATCCTTGCCAGCTGAGGAGGACAAGGTTCATAAATTGATCAGAATCATTTTAATCTGCGAGGCACACTAAATGTTCACAAATTTGCAAATTTGTCTTAGTGAGATTGGTGCATGGACATATTAACAACTTATAGAGTTTGACAGTTCATACTGATTAACATGATATATGGACAACATGGCCTTGCATATAGTCCAAATGAGCCACATGGAGTTGGCCACAACAGACAATCATGGAGTACCAGAAAGTTTAAACAATCAGAGCATAGTCTATTTGGTATACCTTTGTGTGACTGACAACTTAAGTGGCACTATGTGACATTTCCGAATCCAGTAAACCTCAATCAATTAACACAATTTACAAACGCCACTAAATATTTACGGACCCACTTGACCCAGGCCCACTTTCCATTAGGCTGCAGTCAGTAGAATATAAGCTGGCTAACCTGCTGTGGGTCCGGCTGCTGCCTGAGAGGCTGAGGCTGAGGGAACTTCCTCTGGTTCTGCAGGAGCTGCTGCTGCTGCTGTTGTTGCTGCTGCTGTAGCAAGAGCTGACAAGCCTGTGGGTTGGCAGGCAGAGAGGGGGAGGGAGAAGTAAAAGAAAATACAGGTCAGTGCTCACATACAGATATTCCTTTCACATTGTTAGGACTGGGGCGATTTATCGCATATTTTAAGATATACCAGTATGGAGCTGCACGAAAGTAGACCTTTTTACAATACAGTCAACAGCAAAATGTCATTTATTTAAATATGATCAATCTATCCATCAACCAATCAATCTGACATTTAAGCACTTACCAGATGGAACTGCTGCACGTGGGGGTAAATGTTGCTGAGCATTGCTAGCTGCTGTGGGGACAGCTGAGGAGGAAACACCCCTCCACCAACACCACCAACGCCTCCGACACTTCCCACACCACCAACACCTCCTACTCCACCGACCACTCCACCCACACTGCCACCAGGAGAGGGCATCTGCTTCAGCATAGGGCCCGGCACCTGCAGGTCACAGGAACCAATTTCAATATGGCTGATAGAGATGGACACCTTACAGTAACAAAACTAGCCATGAGTAATGACAATGAAAAACACACACACAAATTATCTTGGGTTGGATTTAAAAAAACAAGACTAGGTGTGCTTAGATGCGGCTGGGCCAGTCTGGTTCTACGGTGAGTGGACAATGTTCTAAAGAATTCTTGCCCACGTTCAGTGTTATTGTAGCACGGCTAAGGGCGAGACCTGGCCATATTTGATTTACGTCATACTCATGGTGGGAAACGCTATGCAGAAGACTGCAAATCAGATGTAACCAACGGCAAACTCAACCAGTCTTAAACATAAATTAAAATATACATCAAAATTGTCCTTGTTGAGTGATGTGCAGAGCTGGCGGCCAAATAATACCCCGAAATCAAAGGCAACAGCAAATGGTTTTAAGGAAACATTGATGATGTGAAAGATAGCACCTGGTCACACCAGTGGTTCACCAGCCCATTAGCAGTCACATAATTCATGTTAGCCATGTCTGCTAGCTAACATCAGGTGGCTTTAGCCAGTTAAAACTGATACTGTTAAAACTAGTTATAGGCTAAAACTTACACCATCAGACCTAGACCATGCTCATCGCGGTGATATTGAAGGATAAATTTGCCTTATATTTTAAATTTCTTTGTCCAAAGGCCCTTTGAGTCTGACATTGTTTACATCTGCTTTGCTGTCTTCCGTTAAGTGTTTTCTACCCAGAGTATGATGTAAATCAAACATGGCTGCCATGTGGATAAGGCAAATTGCAAAATAGCAGAAGTTCAATAATTCTGTTTCTCTATGCTAGCTAAAGATAGCAAGCTTTGCTAACAAACCATCTGGTAAAAGACCACCAACCAAAATGGATTATATGATATTACTATTAATTACTGCATATCACTTCAAAACTATTTATGTTGTACAACGTCAGCATTATGGGCAATACTGTTCAAAACTATATGAATAGAAAAAACAACCAAAACTCTTGTTTATGCGAGGCTAACGTCGCCAGAAGACTGTTCCCCTGTTTTACATACAACACATTTGTATTCACTGTACCCCAAAATAGCAGAGGGAAAAGTAAACAGACCTGAGCAGACAGGAACTGATGAGGCACTTGAGCACGTAACCCCTGGGAGGGGTTCATGGGATGCATGCCAGGCTGGTGCATCCCTCGAGGCTGGTGCATCCCTCCACCACTGCCACCAAACACTCCATGGCCACCCATCTAGAGCACAGCACAACAGAACAGGATAACATATTAACCCATTCTACTAGAACAGTATACAATTATTTAGTATACATATTATTGTAGTACTTTATTACAGTAAATCAATTTGTTATATTTTTTCTGTGGTCTGCTCTAAACTCAACCCCTCCTTCCAAGTTAGCACAACAACCTTGCTTTGTGAAAACAGGAGTTATAATTTAATATCCATGTAGTTAATGAAATAATGATGAAATAAAGGGAAGAAATAATGTAAAATGATAGCTTAGAAAATGACAGGGTCTCTAAAGCTACTTGATATTGGCTAGCACTGTGGCAAATGTCAACCCGCATTACAATGAGGAATATGCATTAGATTCTGCAAGAAGGGCTTATCAATAGACCATGGAAGCACTGTTAAACAGTTTCAAGGGCACGTTCAAGAGCTCTTGCTGTAATAGCAGCCTCATACCTTTTCACCATAGGGCCCCATGTCGACACCACCCATCTCTTTGGAACCAGGCATGCGGTAGCCTCCTCCACCTCTTCCTCCCCTCCGCATCTCTCCGTTATAGTCATTCATTCCTCTCTTGTCTCCTTCCATCTTCTTGTCAACACTCGGGTCATCACCCTAGGAAACAGACCAAGTTATTATCACTAGAAAAAAAGGCCTTGAGAAACAGACGTTGTTGATTGATAATCCATCCTTCATAATGTCATTCTCAATATTAAAAGGCAAAATGGCAGTGTGAGAGTTAAAAGGAAAATTAGAAGTGAATAACATATTGCTTTTTATTACTGTTTACCAACAAACAGCTGCATATGTCTATGTGTAATACTCAAACTCAAACTTCAAAAGTTTGCACTCCTTTGTTCCTGGTACACAGTGAAAGACCTAAGCCACAACTTGAAAAGAGTCAACCAAGCACACTCAGCTGACTTATGAGATAAAACCTTCAGTCAACAGGTGTTTATCAGGACAAAGTAGAAAGATTACTAACATGTTTGGATGATTCTTCTTAATGAATTAATATCTTACCAGGAGACCCATGTTTGAGAACTGACGTGACATTGGGTTCATCCAGTTGTCCCCTCCTCCACCCTTCGGGGAAGAAAATCAAGTATTCCATTCAGTCACAAAATGTAATTGTAAAAAACAAAAAAACAAGAATTAGTCAATATGGAGGAAAACATTAAGAGGAAAAAGCCTCTGTTGCATTACAAAAAACTGGCAAAGAATCGATTAAATATTTCTGATATTACTGAACATAAGATAGCCATAGTACATTTTTTATCTTGGCAGTCACAAAATCCAATAATAAAGTAGCTGGCGGGAAACGTTTTTATATGATAAACCAAGAGAATAAAGGCCATAAACTGGTTTGCGTGTCCTGGAACTCCCTTTTCCCTACCTTGATGTTGCCTCTCTTTCCACCATGACTTTGGCCCCAGCCTCCAGAGTTGAAGGAGGAGCTGCTTCCCTGGGAGCCAGTGCTGTTCCAGACTCCACCGCCACCGTCATCCTCCTCATCCCAGCTGGAGTGCCGGGAAGCTGCCACAGAGCCCTCACCCTTCCCACCCCAGCTTTCCATTGACTTGGTGCCTGTGCCAAAAATAAAAACAGAGGGTTACAATAATATTGGCTGCCATTTATTTATAGTTCGATGCGTTTGGAATTGTTGGTTGAAAGATGCTGAAACCTATTCAAAATGAGAGACCTGGAAGATGTTTTTAAGACCAACTGTAATTTGGTTTCTTGATATGAGGCACTGTGTCATGGATCAAAAACATGTTGAGCAGCACAAATGCAGAGTTCAAACACTTACCAGATTTGCCAGGGTTGGGTGTGGGGTTCACCCAGCCAGAGGCTTTGCCAGGTTCATCTGGGTCACCCCAACTTGTCGGTGCATCTGACGACTGCCCCCAGGTAGCCGTACCGTTGTCCGCAGATTGTGAACCTCCTCCCCACATACCTGGGCCTGGGAAAGGACAAGATTGAGCTCTAAGCATTAGCATGTACCGGAGCAAAATAGCAAGTTAAGCGAGTGTGTGATTTTGATGACAATGAGCCTTTTCAGTGAGGTTGACATTGGCACTATGGTACAAAAAGATTTCTCTGCTCTACTGCTGTGGTTCCTCACTAATGAAGAGTTTCATTTCACCATGAGGTATCTGCAACTTAAAATGATCATCTATTCTTTGTGAAGTGATGCCATGAAAGTAAAAGATAGTTATTAAATGTCTCACTACTCACTTTTTTTTTTTTTTTACCCAAAATGGATAACAGTGTAGAATAAAACACTTTCAATACAGATGCAAAAGCTCATGTGGTTGCTGCTTAAAAAAAACAATATGTGTTGATCAAACTAGGAATAATTCTGCCTTTGGCTTACCCATTGCAGCATTGCCAGAGTTTGTGTCCCTGCTGGGCTGCATCCCCTGCTGCCTTCTAGGTGGCTGTTGCTGCAGGGACGGCGGGGGACCCTGCTGACCATGGCCTTGGCCAGGTGTGGCATTGTTCTTGTCCCACAAATTCACATTCTTGCTGTTATAGTGAGTGGGGTCTCCCCAGGCTGAAGTGCCATCGTCGATCTCCATTTTGCGGCTAATGGACTGAGGGGAGGGCTCTTCCCAGCCACTGGGCTCCAGGGAGTCACCCCCACCTCCGGGGATTTGGGGGATCGGGCCGGAGGTCCAGCCCGAACTTTGGTTCTGGTTCTGATTCTTGGATGGTGGACCACCATCTCCAACATTGGACCGGCCGCCCCACCCTCCTTGCATGGATCCTCCTGGTGGCTGCTGGCCCTGTGATTGGTGCTGCTGTTGATTTGGGGCTTTCATTGTTGCCACTTGGCTGTTTGGTATCTGTGCTGCTGCTGCTGCTGTGTGTGGCTTGACGCTCCCCCAGTCCTGGTGGGGTTTGCCACCACCCACATCTTCTCCTCCCCAGCCTCCTCTCTGAGATCCTCCTTCATCCAAGTTACCCCAGGAGGATCCCTCATCAGAGTTGCTTCCACCCCTGCTTCGCCCATCTCCCCACCCCCCTCCAGGTTTGGAGTCTCTATGTCCCCAGTCTCCCCCCCCCCCACGTTGTCCTCCCCAACTTCCTGCCTCTCCTCTTCCCATGTCCTTCCATCCTCTTGTCCCTTTATCCTCTGGACCACCTGCCCACCCACTACCCTGTTCTCCTAAGTCTCTCCAGTTCCCTCCCCCTCCCCCTCCTCCTCCCCCTCCTCCTCCCCCTCCTCCTCCCCCTCCTCCTCCTCCCCCTCCTCTGCGATCCCCCCATTCTTGTTCTTTACTCCCCCAGCCTTTGCCCTGGCTCTCAGGTGGTATATCACCCCAGCCACCAGCTGCCTTCCCCTGGTTGCCCTCTGCATCTTCTGCTGGCGATCCAGGCTTCCTCATAGTGCTACCAGGCATGTGAGGACCACGGGCAGACTGTGTAGCACCGCCATCCCAGCCGTCCCTCACTGAAGCAGGGCCAGAGTTCAGGTTGGTCGTATGGATGCCAGCAGGTGGATCAGAAGTCACTGAACTGGTGTTAGACTGGTACCCAGGACCACGACTAGTGGTAGTGTTCATTGATAATGATGAGAATCCAGAGGAAGATGAAGTGCTTCTTTCATTTCTGTTTCCTCCTCCTTTTGTGGTCTCCAGGTCCCAGGCCACGTTCTGTCGGATCTGGGTCTGTCCCCAACCAGTGTTGGACAGAACCCTGGGGTCCAGGTCAGATCGACTGAGCATGCTCTGTAAGGCCACGTCAGCGTTGGGGGTCTGTTGTGAGGGGTGGCGTACAGAGGAGGAGAGCTCCTGCTTCTGATTGTTAGGTCCGCTACTACTCCCTCCTCCACCACTCCCAGCCATGGACCCCCCTCCACTAGAGGACGAGGGTCCTCCACCTCCTCTTCCTCCACCCTGCCCTCCTCCCCCACCCCACTCCCCCACTCCTCCATCCCCACTTTCCACCCCTTTCTGATTGTCCCAAGCTCTTGTCATTGTTGCAAATGTTGGAGAGGCGGAGTCCTGCGAAACCCCGCCACCAACCCCTACACTGCCTCCACTACTGCTGCTGTTGCTGCTCCCACCTCCTCCTCTTCCACTTCCTATTGCTAGGTTACCAGAACCACCTCCTCCTGCCGCTGGACCACCCCACTCCGGTTCTGAACTCCCTCCTTCCCAAGCTCCCTGAGATACCACTGGGGTATTTGAGCTACCATCGTTTCCCCTGCCCCACCCTGCCTTCTCACCCTGGCTACCAAAGCCCCACACATTCCCCTCCTGCCCCTGAGCTCCAGCCCCTCCTCCACCCCACCCATCTGTCTGCGAGGCACCTGTATTGGGGTCAGAGGAGGTTGGAGGCATGGCTCTCCACGAGGAAGAGGCTGCAGATGAGGAAGACGAAGAGCCAGAAAGATTACCGCTCCCCTCTCCTTCAACACCAGCAACACCATAGTCCCTCCCATCACCACCTTCTTGATTTGGTCCTGGCCCTGCTCCTATTGCTCCTCCTCCTGAAACTAGCGCCGCCCCCAGGCCTCCCCAGTGCTGTTGTTGTTCTCCACTCCTGGCTCCCACGGCCGTCTCGGGGTGCTGCTGATGGAGGCCAGCCTGATTCACAGACGACAGAGAGTGAGTGGTGATGAGGGTGGTGGTGGCAGAGAACGGGGAAGCTGAAGTAATGGACGAGTGTAGAGGAACGCCCTCGCTGGCCGAAGCTGACGTCCCACCCTGCACCAAGGCAGGCCAGGCGGAGGGGTTGGTGTTGGGATTGAAATTGGCACCAGGGACCCCGCTGCTGCTGCCGCCCACAGGACTCTCCTGAGGCCCAGGAAGAAGATGGGAGACTTTGGAATTGTAAAATGCTGCTGCTCCTGGCCCGGCCTCCACCTGAGAGGAGGTGGAGGAGCCCCACACAACGCCACCTGACTGGACACATTCATTGAGTGAGGATGAGGAGGAAGGAGGAGAGGAGCGAGGCGGGGAAGGATTGTCCGAGTTCCCTGCTCCTCCTCCTGCTGCTCCTCCCTTCTGCTGGATGTTTCTCTCACTCCATGAGGCACTGCTGTTGTTGTTACTGGGGCAGTCTTGCTCCCGTCCCCCTCCACCAACCCCCTCGGAACCCAATTTGGCCCCACCTAGGATGCTAGGCCACTCCTCCAGGTCAGTCCCATCCACAATCACCTTCTCCCAGCCCTGAGAGGAGGGCTGGCTGCCAGAGCCTGCCCCCCATGTGGAATTTGCATAAGTTGAAGTAGTAGTAGTAGAAGAAGACGACAGAGCAGCAACACATAATGAGGATGAGGAGGAATGGGGGGGTGAAGGGGAGGATGAACCCAGGTTGGGATCTGGATGGGGGAAAAAAATAATTCATTGACAACTTAAAGATTCATTTGATTTACTCAAGAATTAGATGATGATGAATGACAGCTTATTATCAGGAATGCACTATATAGTCCATTCAACAACATATACTGACTGGTGGGCGCTTTTATACAAGGCACTGTACCAAACGGTGCATGCATAATATTTTTAATATGGGTGTCCCAAGTGGAAATCAAACTCTGGCAGTCTTGGAGGCATGCTTTACCCATTGAACTACACAGGATGTTCAAATCCTTGATTATCTTTTTCTGCCCTGCGGCATCAACCCACCTGTGGCTCCAGCTGCAGTTGCATTGGGGTTATCTGCTCCCTGTGAGGAGAGAGGTGGGGTGGCTCCCCGGCCACTGCCCCCCCCTCCTCCACCTCCTTCTCCTCCTCCTCCTCCTCCTCCTCCCCCCAGCAGCATGGAGGACAGCGGCGGCTGGCCCCTCTTCAGTAGCACTTTGTGGTCCTGCTGGCAGCGAAATCTCGGTGGAACCTCCCTGGGCATGTATCGCTGCTGCTGGGAGGTCTGACTTCCAGAGGGGGAGGAGGAGGGCTGTCCGTTGGCCACAGCAGCCCGCTGCTTTGCATTGTTCCCGCCACCGGGAGGGACCTGTGCAGAAACCCCGGCTGCACCAGGACAGGGGGACGAGGGGGGAGCAGGGCCAGGGCTTGGGGACGCTGAGCCCGGGGTGGCGAGTGGCTGGGTAGAGGAGGGCTTGGCTGATTCTGGCACTGAAGACAAGACAAGGAATAAAGAAGCGAGTGGGTCACTGTTAGACTCAAGTACGGTAAGGGTCAAAGAAGACTGGACATGTTATGTGAATGAGAGACACTCTCCCCTCCCTCAATAATTACTGTCAAAGTGCCCTTGAACAAGCCAGTGAAGACACAGCTGCTCAGTGTCCAACAGTGCAAGAATGTCAAGTCTCAGGTGTGAGTGTGTGTGTCAACCCTCCCTTCCACTGCAATTACTCTCCCAGGTCTACACTGTACAAAAAGATGTGTTCTTGTTTGATTAAATAAAGAGAATAAATCAATTTCAAATTTGATCTATAATTGGCAAGCTACCGTTGATTAAAGTGTATTTGACAACAAAAGACAGAAATCACACCACTTAGATTTTCATATGGAATGTTGACTGATAATGAGAAAGGAAGGAGAGGGATGACGACAAAAAGAAAACATACCTTTGATTTTCTGTTCTGGCACCTGAAATTACAGAAATCAGTCAGTCAGATATCAAGGAGAGGGTAATCTTACTGTGATGTGTACAAAGTGCTAGCAAGGCACTGCTTAATACACCCTATAAAAAGGAATTTACATATTATTCTCATGACCTTGGAAATTAATTTTATAACTTGCAAACATGAACAACTCTTTCTCAAAGCAAGGATCCAGAGAATGTGATGCTAACCTGTGACATTAAAGGCCACTTTGTGGAGTTTCTCCAATGACAGCGTATGACTTCATTGTATCAACAAACAATTATTAGCATTTTTATACCCAAATGAGTTTTAATTCATAGATGCAGAAGAAGAAACAGTTCCAAAGCAGAACACATACCCATACCAATAAACCTGATATGTTTGTCTACTTTACTAGCCAAGTTGGCAAGTATGTAACAATGATTTTGAAGTCCTACTCTAAAAATCGAATTGCCGGTGAGTTTTGAGATGTACCAGCCACTGTGACCAGTAGACAAAAAGAAAAAGTTAGATTCCTGGCCTGCTAAGTAGTTAAGTTAATAGGAATAGCACATGGATTTTTGCTTGCTAGTCACACCTTTACCTTCTGAGAGGTTTCCCTTTTCTTTTTATCCTCTTTCTTCTTTTTCTTGTCTTCCATGAACTACTGTTCCCTTTCCTGATTCTCCTGTCTGGGAAAACAAAAAGAAAATATAAACATTTAATTATTTATGTTACATGTCAAGCCACATTGAAAGTCATTTAACGTTCACGTAAGCATGCCCATTCTTTCACTCTCTCACTCTCTCACACAGACTTTGGCTAAAAATGAATAACATGTGTTTCATAAGATCACTGTCAACATATATTCCTGCACAGTTAGTTAATGTTGTAAGAACTGTAATGTTAACCAGAGGCAGACAGCTTGCCAACAGCCCTTGGTAGCCTAGCTGCTCATTGCATAATTCATTACCCAGCAAACTATTGCAATTCCAACCAACAGGCAACACAGGCAGCAGCCAAACAAGAGACCCAGAAAATACTACAACATGTCAGGAATATTCCTTATGAATAATAGTAGGATTGATAGGGACTGTAATGATACTACCCTGTTACACAATATATTAGCTTCCATTCTATTATTATTACTGTGAGATTAGTGACAGGATTTTCCAGTGCTACGCGTTGAAAAGGACACATAGGCTCTCACAGACCTTACACCTGCCGTCCATCCTTACTAAATATTAACATAATGAAATATGCAAATGCACAAATCAAGTCACGTGAATCCGATTTTGTTGCGGAAAGCAAAATACAGGACAGACTAGCTCAGGCTTGAGGGCCAATTACATTGGAAATCTGACATGGGATTCCACAGTAGTGAGCTGTAAATACGAACAGGCACAGTCTTTCTCTTAGCTAAGCTGCACATAATTAGCAGCCTGCCACAGAGCGCTAATGCAAGCTAACTTAGCTAACGGTAAACGTCTGTCATTAACCCTTCTTTGTACTCCAAATAAATACACCAGCTAACATTAGTTACCTTTGAAAATTGGATGCAATGTATGCGAACACCTACATACCAATGTTTGCAGCCACATTCACAGCAAATGTCAAGGTTTTCAAGTAGATAACAGGCCAGCGTTAAATAGCTGTGCGAGTACTCGGGGCCACCAAAGGAGCTTGACCCGGGACTATAGCTAGCCAATGTAAGCTAACTTGTTAAGGCAGCTGGTGAACCCTCCGCCGTGGCCCAGACCCAGGCTCGCGGCGGTAAGCTGTCCCCGTGCAAGGTGCGTCTTCTCGCGACGAATCAAAACTTGCACGAGCTGATTGCAGCCAGCACGCGCATACGTCCCTTATTTTCAAATCCAGTACAGTCGTTTACATTTTCAGCGGTTAACTTTACAGTCGGCACTACGACGCAGCTGACAAGCCAACAGTGAGCAGGGAACAGACTGACGCCAGCTAGCTAGCTCGTTCCTTGGTACAAACGTTAGCTAGTAGTGACTGACAGGGCCAAATTAAACGACGAACTTCAGTGACGTTTCCTCGGCATCGCATCGCGTTACAAGCGAAGCTATTCTCAAACTGAAAAAAAAAACAAAAAAAAAAACACAGAATGCGTTTGATTACATTAACGCATAAACAAATAGTAACCACTAAACACATTACATTAGGCAAAGTATCAAAACAACGAATACTCACCTCAGGAATCACATACAACATAAAGTGCTTCTGTGCAAAATTCTTGCAGATCTAACGCTAGCAGGCTAGCAAGCTAGCTAGCTTAGCGAGCTAGTTCTTCGAGGCTTTCAAGGCTAAATTGAATATGAAATGACATCACCGAAAGGCGAAATGTTAATTATAGAAAAAAGATGTGGAAAGGCGAGTATCCTTTTTGCGCGAGTGTAATTCTCAAGCTGTAAACAAAACATGCATAACCTCTTGATGACTGTCAAACGCTGTGTGATCGGTTAGTTTACTATCGGCCATTTTGCTTCTCTGTGTGCAGCTTTAGCTAGCATATCATCAGGCTGGTTGTTGATCAGAGGGGGGAGGAGGACCAGGGAGAAGGGGGAGGGACGGACGGACGGGGTGATGTCGGCTTCGTCCAGCAGGGGGCGTCTTATCACCGAAAACATGACGTAATTTTCATCATTTTGGTCAGCTGCAAATAAATGGGTCAAGCTGGTCTCCGTGGCGTGGTTCAAAAAATATCATGTGTGTGTATGAACGCATAGGTGAAGCAGATTAAAACCATTTCCTTTTAAGACAGGTATTTATTTAGTACATTTAGGAGATGTTTGGCCAGTGTATACCTTTATGTGTGTTGACCTCCATTTTGTTCATGTATTTGTTTTAAATTTAATTTCAGTCGCTTGGCTGACATATGGAACTCATAAGACATATTGGGTGAATTTAGTTGTATATATATATCTCTACCATATCCTTTTTTATACCTTATTTACTTTTATAATAATAATCAGTATATATTCATTCATTACTTAAATTGATTATTATACGCCTGTTGTGTGATTATTTACTCTCAGACAATATTTTAACGTTTCATGGTTCAATGGCAACTCTACATATTTTGAATATGAGCCTTTATAGGCTCAGAGGAGGGGGGACTGTAGAGAAAATATGCACTATGTATGTATACCCTTTGTATGTTCCAATGTATTGATTATCATGTGCTCATCGTGTGCTTCCATGTGAGGGTTTATGACTGTCATACACAGAAAAGATGCTATTGTTCCTTAGACACACTGATACAACATCTGTACAAATACGACAGTGTTGGGATCATGAGACGATGCTTTGTCTAGGGGGGGTAGGCTTGCAGGTGGCTGTCCTTGTCCTAGGAGATATAAGCCTGGTTAGTCTGACCCTCGTTAGAGAACTGCACCATTCCCTTTGCTATGATGTACTTCTCTCCATGCATGTATCATTAAAGAAACCACTAAATCAACGGACGGCGAACTTGTCTTTATTATAAAATTATTCATCAGTTATTTTGTATACTGGTTACACAAGAAAACAACGAGAGAAGAAATACAGTGTCAGTTTTGTGCTACAGTAGTTTCCAGTGGTAATGCTCCTATCACATCATGATATTACAGTTTTGGCAGAGAAAGAAAAAAATGTGGTTACAGTAAACTTCAGGTTCTGTGAAGTGATGTAGTGGTAAAGAAAAAAGTACCTTACACAACCAATCTTAAAAATCTTATATTTTCAGAAAATAAATTTGCGCTTTTTCCTTAGAGGAGGATATGAGTTATATGAATTGTATCCTCATATAACTCATATCAGTTTAATACTTCTTAGTATGTTGTGTGCCATGAAGTTGTGTCTTAAAGATTTATGTCAGCCTAAAAAGGAGGACAAACTCTATTCTGTAAATAAAAAACATGGATAAGCTGAGTTGGGTTTGCCAACATCCCTGCTTACACACTGCACCTCTATCATGCCCACCCATAACCTGCCTTCCTCTCTATTTGTCTTCACAGCTTCACTTTCTGCTCTGCAACCATCACTATGACCTGTGACCCAAAGGCCTTACAAATGAGCTCCTTGAGTGGTGCTTCACATTTGATCATACAGTAAAACAGTAAGTGGTGTACGCTATCTGGGTGGAAAATATAGTGACATTTCTGAAACATAAAAATGAATATGAGTAGATAAAATCATGGTATAATTCTTGGTGATACAACCAGCGAACTACAGGTATGTCACTGTTGTCATCTACTTTCCTTGTCTGGGTCATGTCTTTAATTTAAATTTTTCATTTTTCATTCTTTTCACAATACTGCCTTTGCAGCCAGCCCAGCTTGACCTACACAAACAAGAGTTTTCAAATTCCATGATGTATGTATGTATGTATATGTATGTATTGTATGTGCTGTATTTTACTTTCTCCTAATCATTCACCTACCCTGAAGATCTGGCCCTGGCTTGACATCCCATGAGCATCTAAGCACTATCCAAACTTTATCTTTGCCCATTGACTCAGAACAGAACAATCTGGAAGGATGATCTAACCCTACATACAAACTCTATCTCTAAACTTGTCTGTGGTTTTGTGTGCGGTGGCAGCTGACGGCACCTTTGCTCAATGGCAGGAGGAACTAGTTTGTGTCATGACTGTATCTTTATGGGGGAAACCAGCCCCACTCGGTGTACTCTACTGCAGCCTGTCCAGCTCGACCCATGCCACTGCCCTCTGCTGGCTGTGGATGGCGTTGCGTATGGCTGCCAGCAGCTCGTCGGTGCAGCTCCAGGTGCTGGGCTCCAGGGTGTGGTAGAGCAGGGGCAGCGTCTCCAGCTGCAGTTCCTCGGCCTGGCACACCTCCTCCATCACGCCCTCCTCCCCGCGCTTCGGAAACAGCTTCCTGTACAGAGTCGGGGACGGGAGGGTCATGCGCAGGAGGTTCGAGGCAAGGTAAAGGTAACTTGCTATTGAACTTATTTGATGTAAACAAATGAACTACAGATGTGCACCTACCTCAGCTTCTTGTGTTTTTTGTTCTTAGGGCGGATGTGGATGACAATGGGGTAAACCCCCTGCCTCAGTAGACCCTCCACACTGGGCAGCCCCAGCTCCAGCAGACAGTGCTTGTCCTGAAAGAGAGACAGACAGAGAGAAATTAGGATTATGTGTGATAATGTACACAGAGTGTGCAGCTATCAGGGACACCTGCTTTTTCCATAAAATAGACTGAACAGGACAATACAGGCATGGCATGGGTGCAACTCAATATTAGAACAGGGCGATTTTTCTACATCTGTGTATTTGTGAGACAGAGCTAGACACAAAGAGATTATTGCACTTTTTTTCAAGTGAGAAAGTGGGATGATTTGTGTTTTTATTACCTGGCTGATGACGTCCTGTATTGACTGCAGCCGTATGCCCACAGCCTGCTCCGGAGTGGAGGAGTCCAACAGGAATACTCTCTTGTCACGTCTCTCTGAAGCCTGGATGGGCTCTGCAGCCAAAGAAGAGGTGTGAGACGCAGTTCAGAGGAAGACGGAGGCTGTGACGCATGTGATAGTCTACTGGAGAATCAACAACCAGCAGAGCACCTCAGTTTGTGTGTGTGTGTGTGTGTGTGTGTACCTGACGCGCAGGTGTTGAAGTCCAGCCCAGACTCTGCAGGTTGCAGCAGTCTCTCTATGAGACCACGGGACAGAAGAGAGGGAGAGAAGATGACCGGCCGCTTAGTCTGAACCTGCACTGGCTGCACTAAACTGTATGGGATCAGGTGCTCCTCATGACCTGAGAGGACACACACACACACACATAGATACACAGTCAAGAACACACTAATACCTTCATTCACAAAACAATGGTTATCACACAGTTCTGGCGTTGCAGTCTGGGAACATTGTGGGCGGAGCTTACGGTGGCTGAGAGTGTAAAGGACCTGCGGTGTGGAACCAATCCCACGACAGCTGGGGGCCACTGCCTTGACCAATCGCACGCGCCCGGACGTTTTCTTCGATAACTACATGTAGGGAGGGAGAAAAATGAACAGCTAATAGTTCGGTTGACTTTGGGTGACAGGTCTGTAATAATAGTAATATGAGTAGACTTACCACCTTCTTCTTTAAGTCCTTCTGCTCCAGCGCCATCGTTCGTAGCCTCACTAGTAACAACTGCTGGGCCCTAAGATGGAAAACGGTGGGATCCAGGTTCATTCACATTCCAAATATTATATCGTGTAAAAACAGGCACTGCACATTCACATCCAGCATACTTAACAAGCACATAAAAGTCATGCATTGAAACACAGATGGAAATTTTACCAGCCCTCTCACCTGTGGCTAGTGTTTTCCATTCAGGGCTGCTACAAAAAACATCCTCACTGGACAGAATTTGAATAGGGTCTTAAGCCAAACTGGGGTCTAATACCTGTTGTAGTTGGGCATGGCTCCTGCCTGCAGGGGCTTGGCTGTGCGCGGGTCCACCAGGGAGCAGCGCCACTGGTACTTCCCGTTGTAACGCGTGTCCGTCACGTGTATGATGTCATCACAGGACACGCCCAGACAGGGCGGGTCGCCGTGGGGGTCCATGTCCAGGTTGACACGCACGTAGAAGGAGTCGGCGCCCAGGAAAGTCGGCGATGAGAGCTGGGAGGACAGCTTGGAGTAGGCTGCAGGAAGAGAGAGCTTAGTCTTTACTTTATGAACATTATATATTTAATACCCCAAATAAACAGTTTCCATTGGCTTCATTTCTTTCCTTCCTCAAGCATCACTATTTGTTGGAAAGGAAGATTACGAGGGGAAAAGGTAGAGGCTTTGCTTTCAGTAGTAAATGGGAGAAAATCGGTTGCAAAGGAATGGGATTCTGAGCTTTGATGAGCTGTCTTACTTCTTTTTTGTATTCTCCTTTTCTTGTTTTCCACTTTTTCTGTGTCTTTTGTATTGGCCTTTATTTATAAAGAGCTTATAATACATTTCATTATTTACTGTTCTTTTATGTAACTATATGTATGTTTATATATTTATATGCATACATGATTATACCTGTATTTGCATATATGGGTCAGACTTTCTCTAGCTTTTTTTTTTTGTTCATAACCTGGCTGTGACTTCCATTCTGGAAACTGTCCATAGTATTTTTCATCTCTTTTCTGATGTTTCTACATGTTTGTTTCTGTTTTAATTCTGTGGGTTTTGTGTTAAGTCTTACTGTTTTATTTTCCCACATCCGTTTTTTGGAATCTCTTATATATGAAAATCTTACCTGGTCAAATCTGACATTCAAATCTAAAATGTAATATGATAGAAAAATAAGATGGGGGCTCACCCTCTGTGTTGCTCTGGTGTTTGAGAGACGAGGGCTCGCTCCACCACTGCAGAGAGAAATGGGCGACCTCTGCTGTGCACTGGCCCAGCAGCACACTGCCGCCGCCGAACAGAACCCGCTCCAGCTGGGCAGAGCCGATAGAAACACACACACAAAGACACAGAACTTTAATGTGCATTTGGCCCACAGAAACCCACACAAATGCACAAACTGAAACATGCACACACACACACACACACCTCCAGTAGCTCGCTGCCCTCCTTCAGTCCACACTGCTCGGCCGGGGAACCCGCTCTAACGTGACTGACGAAGATCCCCGTGCGGTTTCCCCCGACTATCGTCACGTCGTCGGCCAGGCTGGCTCTCCCGCGCTTCGGTGAGGTGGGGGGACTCGGAGATGGGGAGAGGGGGGCCATCCTGGGAGACGGCAAGGGAGGGGGGTGAAGGTGTGGCGGTGAGCAGTGTACAAGTCACATTTCAGTATTAAGCAGAAAGCATACACATAATAACGTCATTGCTCTTATCCAATACATTTTGACAGAGGTGGGTCAGACTCGAGTCACAGTGTGAATTGCTTGAGACTTGACTCGATGCATGAAGAGAAGACTTGAGACTTGACTTGGGTTCTGGTGACTTGGGACTTGACTCTGACTTGTACTTTGATGACTTGAAAAGGTTTCTAAAGTCTTGACTTGAGATCTTGTGTTTGTGTAAATGACTTAGATTGAAAGTGATGAGATTTGTTCCAGCAGACGACAGAATTTAAATTCTGTTTTCTGAATTTGTATGGAATGATTGAATCTATTGAAGTTGAAACTGATTACAGAAATCAAACTCATGATATTGCATTGAAAAGTCCTAGATATTTAGATTTCTTTAAGATATTAGATTGATACTGGGCTCTTGATTTGTTCAAACTTGACTTGGTGTTCTACAGACTTCGTAATCTACATTTAGACTTGGGACTTGACGAGCCTCAAGACTTGAGACTGACTTGGGACTTGAGCAAAGTTGACTTGGTCACACCTCTGATTTTTAATGGCAGTCATTGTGAGGCTGTAAAACAGTGGAACCGTACCCAAAAGTGTTGGGGCTGGGCTTGTGTGGAGGGACTGGAGGCAGGTTGACCAGGTCAGGGGGGAAGAGGTGAGAGTGCAGAGAGCTCCAGGAATCCCACAGGGAGGGTTCACTCTGTTCACCTGGAAAACAATATGCAAATGCATTTTATGGTTTGTTTTTGTCTATTTAGATGCCGAATGGGTGGTGTTTGACACATACAGTAAGATCATAGTGATTGCCAACAAGTTAAGACAATCACAGGAACGTATTTGAAAGTCAATTTAGTATACTTTTCCATAATTGATAACATAAATCATGAAACTGTACTGTCCTGACTTGGTGCAACGCCTTTCTCATTTTGTATCATACAAGACTGTGAAGGATGATCATGCAAGATAGGACAGAAACAAATATACCTGTAATATTATCATTCTCATCACTGCCCCAGGAGTCCAAGTCAAACCTGAAAAAGGAGGAAAATAAGGATGTGTTTATTGACTGGAAAAAGGTGAAGAAACGAGTTTGGGAACAGGTTGAAAATCAATGTGTTGTGAACAGGGTAAAGCTGTGCTGCTAAACTCACTCAGTGTTGAATCGGCGGTTGATGGAGTTCATACAAGGAGGAAAGGGGAATGTGGAGAGCCTGTTTATTTCCTTTTCATTGTCCTCTGCCTGAAGGTAGAGAGCCAAAACAACACTCAGAGCGAAAGAAACAAACGTCCATTCCTATCACCTACAGGCTATATATCATTCGACTAGTATGTTCACATCTGGGTTCGGTGGCAAACTGAAGATTTTCACTCTTTCTTTCTTTCTTTCTTGAGACTCACTGATGACAGGAGATTCTCCTCCGAGTTGGAACGGGAATCTGTGAAAGAATGAAGAATATTAAGCAAATGAAGTATATTTACATAACTACATTTATCCTCTTGCACAAACTTGAGAACGATCCTCCAGCTGTCTGTCTGTACACAACTTACCCTCAGAGTTCTCATTGGCTTGGCCTCTAGAGGGCGTCTGTGGCACAGAGGAGACAAGCAGCGACATGAACACAGTCAGTGAGAGGTATCGTGTAGCACAGGCACTAACATGCTTATAGTTGCATAAGCAACTGTGGCAACATCCCAAACTCTAAGCAAAACAATAATAAGATCCCAGACTAGCAGTCAAATTTACTCCTGCAGTCCAAAAGTTACCTTCCATGCATCGCTCTTGACAATGATAGCATGAATTAACATGTTATTTAGGGCATTTGCAGTCCCTGATACAGTTGAATCCAGTGTAAATATCCCTTCCAATATACAAGGGAAGGGTTAAATAGTAGCTGGCAGAACTAGGAATACCAGCAATTCACATTTAGGATCCTAGACACATGATGACATACTCCAACAGAACAGAATTACATGTTACAACACGACATTCCAACAATGGAGACCACTAATGCTGCTTTTAGTCAAGACTGTGATGATTTTGACTGTGAATAATAATTATTGTAACCATGGAGATAGCAGGGAGCCCTGACCTTTCGCAGCAGCAGGTGAGTGCCATTCATCTGGGGGCTCAGGTCCAGGCCGAGGGAACAGCAGGGGCCGTAACACTGGTCCTCACTGCACAGAGACAGGTGGGACTGGGGCAGGGAAGAACAGACGCATTAAACGGTGCGGGAGAGGAAGATGACTTGATAACGCGGGAAAAAAGGAGTATAGCAGGGGATTCAAGACTAACTAACTCACACAGTGCAGACAGGGGCTGCTCTGCTCCTGGCTCCTCTCCCTCTCCCTCTCCAGCTCCCTCTGCTGCTGCTCCAGGTTGGCCTGCAGCTCGGCGATGCGTTTGCGCAGGCGGTTCTTATCCAGCAGACAGTCGGTGTACTCCAGCTGCAGGCTGTCCCGGCTGCGCAGAGCCTGGAGGAGACAGGAGAAAGGTAGGGAGAGACAGATAAGGTGGCATGGTGTCAAAAATGTGTAAGACGTTTGAGGCTTCAATACCCAGATATCATGTATCTTGTCGGTAGACTGCACACTCCTCAGACCTAAATTTGTTCTTTTTTGTGGCTGGTGGGGGTGGAGATGGTGAAGATTGTGTGTTTACATGCTGGTGGGAAGGTCCGACAATGACATCCAGGACTCCAAAAACTGCATTCACATGTTAATTTGTCAGAACTTAAACCCGGAAGACCAACGATAAACAAACATGGATGTCCTGCAGCTCAACAAGCCAATTTAACAAATTTATTTAACTTGATTTTCCCACCATGTTGAGAATATTAAAGGTTATCATTCCGTCATAACTTGGGTAGCGAAATTTTCTCAGACTGTCCGACTTCATCATCTAACAACTTTGAATAGTGTTCACCTGAAATTTCCAAGTAGGAAATATTTTTCCCATATATCCAATGGCACGTGAATGAAGGCTATCTTTGGAATATCTTTGGTTTCCTTTCTCGCTCGCTGCTGTTTAGGAGCAAGTTTTGTCTTTAGTTCTTAAATTTCGATTAGTTACTTCCAGTGTTCACAGAATATTTCCAACCAGCCTCCATACCCGACACCAAAATCTCATTTAAAATTCCAGCCCTCAACACACACTGACCTGGTCCCTCTCCTTCTCCAGTTCCATGATCTGGTTGAAGTAGGACACGCTCCTCTTCTGCTCCGTCTCCCAGTCCAGCTGGAGCGTCCTCACCTTCAGCTGCAGCTGCTCGCACTGCGACTCCAGCTGCACAACACAGATCACACTTACAGTCTCTATCCAAAGGCAGTAAAGTCAAGTTTACAGTAGAACAATAAACAGTTATGAAATTGAAACATGGGCTTTGCATAGCAATGAGTCAAACCTTTCAACTCTTGATTAAAGTTGAAAATACAATGTTTAATGTTTAAAGTCACAATGAAATGAAAAATGACATTTTCATCTTGTTAGCTAATTTTCCATGTGATAATATACACCAAAATTTTTATTTTCTTGGATTTTTTACATCAAAATCCCTTTAATTTTACCTTACTGGAAAAGGATTTATCTTTAGTAATGACCTCATCGTGTACCAGGAGGCGTACATAAAATTCTAGCCAATAAAACCATCACATATTTTTAAATAGTCCTGACTCTCTGCCCTTCCCATCAAATACAACTGCCTTTCTCTGCCTAACTGACATCCCATTGGGTTACACTTCTGAATGATTCCTCCCTGCGTTATATCCTGCCCCAGTATCCTGTTTCAACAGGAAATAAGTCAAATTACAGAAGCAAGATGCTCTCAAAATGCTGTTTCATTGTGACTTAAATCTTTAAGTCACAATGAAACAGCATTTTGGGAAGTAAAAATCACGTCAAGTTCACCTTGTCCCTCTGCTCCTCTGTGCTCTCTAGCTCCCCCTGTAGTCTGGTGATGGTATCACAAAGCTCCTGCCTCTGCTCAGCGGCCTCCCTGCGGTCCTGCTGCAGGATGTCCATCAGCGCCTGACGCAAACAACAACATAAACAACATTAGAAGAAAACAAAACACCACACCCATTAGAAACATGTCTTCGAGGGACAAATAGAAAAAAAACAGTGTGGTTCAGTCTGACGCAGAAGAGACAGTTTCACTACTGCTGGATGAGGAACAGGGTAGATTTAATGCCACGCTACGACACCAGAAGCAGGAACTGAGGAGTGCTGTCAGATTCTTGGATCTATGAATTGGCAAGAAAGAGATCTACTGTGTTAGAGGGTGTCAAGTCTACAGGGAGGGAAGCTCCTTTCTCACCTGAGTTCCAGTATTCCCAGCTTTCTGAATCTCAATACGGTGCAGCGGTTTCTTTGGTACCGGAGGCGGGGAACTGTTTATACTGTTGGAGACCAAACTGTTCCTTTTGACTGACACAGCACTGGCTGGAGCACTGGTGGTTTGTCCCTCTGCCTCCATCAGTCTGGACTTCAGCTCTTCTACCTTTATGGGGGGATTGGCACAGCAGACATTGTCTTTTATTTTTCTTCACTTGGCACTTGTCATGTTGCTGGGCAATTGTTTCTAGATCACCCCAAAAATTGTCTCTTTAGGATTGGTAGCATGCCTCATTGAAGCAAATGGTTACCATAGGGACAAGCAAGCAATTCACTTTCTGTTACTTGCAATAAACACAACATTTATTATCACTTTGACAACTTTATTTCGTCACTAGCAACCATACTAGACACACCATGTTGGCCTCTCCTTGGAACAGACAGAGTGTGCAGGCGTGTCCCGCCAACAGCAGGTACAGTCAGGAAAACAGTGTTTACCGTAAAGAACGTATAAAGGGTTATACACATTAACACTTTCGACTAACAGTATCCATTAGTTTCAGTGAGGAATGCTGACAATGCTGACAAGTCTTTTTATTGGTAAAATGAAGTGCACCCCAAGCTGTGTTAAGTGCTTGGTGAGGAATAGTAACAGGCTAAAATTCAGTATCCCTGTAAAGCTTTGGTTAACATACCAAACCATCATGATAAGACACATTAAGACATCTGAAGACATGAACAAAGGCTGTGTGTCTGGATAAATAATAGAGTTTTAGTTCTCTGAGGGAAGTGGCATACAGGGCTTCAAAGTCTGTGGTAACTTTGTATTATGAATAATGATACACATAAGAAGATATGTGGTATAAACACACAAACCCCCCCACTACCTCTTTTATTTTTATTCCAGCGATGCGTGATGAGTTCCCCGGCCGGGTCAATTAGGAAAACATATGAGCCTGAGCAGCAACACTAAATCCCTAGCTTTGCAGTCACACAGTGAACATAATGCAATGCTTTATTCAATCACCTTCGTTCAGGACAAGATTTATCCAGAAATACCGCCAGAGAATATTCGCAAACAAGTGAAGCGTACCTCTAACATCAACATGTCCTGACAGCTCACTAAAAAAAAAAAAAAAGACAGATATCATCTACACAACTGGCCAGAACTGCTATCAGTTCTGCTCTAGCAGCTGCATGCCAGCTGAAGTAGTCTCACTTAAACCTGCCTCCGGCGCTATTTTTTACTGCTTTATCACACAATCAGATTGCCATCTCTTGTTTTCTTTGCCCTTCCCAAGTCTCCAAAAACATATAAATATAGCCTAAGATGTCTCTATTGAGAGATCTTCAAGCTGCATATGCGTGACTGGCATGTGCCAAAAACACTGCGACAAAGACAATGGGCTATTAGTCAAGGTGTCTACATCTGCACTAAACTGTAGCCTCGGCTCACAGCCCACTGTGTTTAGGCAGAAATCTTTGCCTTAAAGCAGCATTCCCATAGAGTATTCCTGAATTTTACAGAAATTATACTATACTATATTATACTGCCGCCTTTAGAATCCCTGGATCAGCTGAGAAGCTGGGTGGGGAAAGGGAAAGATTAATCTTTCACTCAACTAACATTGAGGTTCCCCCGACTGTTCCGGTGGATTTTCTCAGTGACTAACAGTAGAAGACTGTGGTTGTACTCAGCGGCTCCCAGGCATGACTGTCTGTAACTTGAGTTTGAAACACAGTCGTGGTGAAAAGGAGCATACAGGCTCAATACATTTTCTTAGGTGAATTAAGTTAAAAACAACAACATTTTTACAATTACTTCCAGTCAGATTCTCTATCTGCCCCTCCTAAGCCACTGACCTGCCTCAGTAGCTCCCTCTCGCGTGCCGAGGCCTTGCCTTGGTCCTCCAGGGCTCTGGAATACTTCACAGCCTGCTCCAGGTGCCGGTCCTTCAGCTTGCCCAGCTCTCGACTGCCAGACTCCCAGTCCTGACGCAGCCTGGGGATCGCATGTGATTCAGCACATACACTCTGATCATACTTTTCATTGATTCATTTTTGTGCAATCGAAGGCAAATAGTAAGGAAAAACATTGTAAGTAATGTACTCTGTATAGAGTTTAGAATGGACATACATGGACTCAGTGTTGCTCATCACTTGTTATTTATTCATTGAAGCTGCACTAGTCAAGATTATTATGTAAAAATACACCTGTCTCGTCAGCCTAAATTGCAAACCTAACGGACCTAATGCCACGAGGATCCTCATGCTCAACAATAGGATGCAAGCTTTGGAGGAACAAATTAAGCAGGACCCACACCTCTCCAGCTGCAGCCGGTCATGACGCAACTCCTGGGCTTTACGTTCGGCGCGGCTGCGTTCCTCCTCCGCCACCCGGCAGCGCTGAGACAGGCGCCGCTCACACATACGGGTGTTTCGGAGCTGCTCCCTCAGCTTACGCACCTCCAGCAGCAGAAACTGAGTCAAACCCTCCGGACCCTCCTCATCTAGGGGGGAGACAGGTGGAGGAGAGGGGAGAGGGGATATTGGTTAAGGTAGGGAGAGGGTAATCTCACATGCAAGTCAGAGAAGGATAGACTTAATCTGTATGGAGGGACACAAACTGAAATACTGGAGCCTCAGAAGAAAAGAGTAGAGGAAGAATACTGAAGACTGGTAACCTTAACCCTAACCCTAACCACACACACATATACCAATAGACCCAGCCCACCACCCACCTAGATACCCATCTGCCCATCATGTACAGAGACCCATGCATACCCAGTATGAGGGAGCAGCGCTGTGTGGCCTGCTTTCCAGTCAGCTGGGTGTATTGCTCTGGATGGTAAAACTCCAGGGATTCCATGAAGGCCTGCAGACCCCGCTGGCCCTGACCTCGCAGAATGTCCAGCAAACGGCCTGGTGAACATCAGAGAGAACAGAGTAATTAGTGTGAGAATCTGTATTAAAGGAGTAGTTCACCCCAAATAGGAAACTCTGTCATTATCTACTCACCCCCATGTCAGTCGAATTTCTAATGAAATTCGTAGGACCATCAAACACAGAGCGAGTTAGCCCCTGCAGTTCATCTCAGCCTTCTTCCAAACTATTAAAGTTAACAGGGCCATCTGTTTATAGCTCCAAAAAAGCATAACATGTCCATCAGACTTCTCCAAACAGCTTGTGCAGCATAGTGTTTTGTAGCCAAACGATTGCACTGTGGGTCCAAAAGTCCAATATTTACCTCATTATCTCTCTCTATCTCTCTATCTGGCAGAAGACTATGCTTGCTACTGTAGGGTGTGTGCGTGAGCATTATCATTGAGGAAAATATGAGGTAAATATTGAACTTTTGGACCCACATTGCAACCGTTTGGCTACAAAACACTTGGATTGTGCTGCACAAGCTGTTTGGAGAAACCTGATGGACATTTTATACTTTTTCTGGAGCTGTAAACAGATGGTCCTGTTAGCTTTAATAGTTTAGGAGAAAGATGAGATGGAACTACAGGGGGCTAACTCGCTCCGTGTTTGGTGACATGGGGGCGATTTTGTGGTGAACTATTCCTTTAACCACCCCAGTGTCATCAACAGTGACCATTTGTGGGGAAAAGGAATAAACAGATGCACACTTGTGTCAGCACTTTGGCGTTGTACGTTAGCACAGTTGAAACAGGCTAACCACAAAAATGCTACCGCTTTGATGTGAGCATCACTTACCCTGTGTAGTTACATAGGTATTTCACACATGACCATGATGAATGACAAGCACTAGCATTAACTCAGTGGCACTGAAACAACAACAAACTTGGTCTTGTTCCAGGTGCTTGTCTTCATCCCCTCTTTTCTTACATCCTCTCCCCTTCGTCTTTATCTTCTTTCACTCCCATTCTTCCCTCTCTCTCAGTCTTGCACTCCCCTTTACTTAGCGATGTCTTTCATCTCACTCTCTCTACTCCTTCCTCCCTCTGTCTCTCACTACTTTGTCAACATTTATCATTACCCACCTGTTCTTCTCTGGCAACCCACTGTAAAATCATTCACATATAATGTTGCGGCATTGGGAATTTTTGAGTCAAGTAAAATGAAAACAAATGATTAAACCTTGATCCCTGTGCTTCAAACGCCCAATGTGGCTGGACTACTTCTAAATTGATTTATTGTCTTTTTTAGTTATTCCTCTCTGTCCTCCCCCTCTCCTTTCCTTTTCTCTCCCCTCCCTCCCAGTCTCTCCTCCTCTCACCGGCCTTGCTGATGCGCAGGGGGTACTGCGTGGAGTTGAGCACCTCGTCCTCGTCCTGCTCGTCGATGACCTTGCACTGGCGCAGGTACGGGGTGAGCTTGGCCGGGTGGAGGATGCGGGTGAGCTTGTGCCGCACGCCCTCCACGCGGTCCCACAGCTCCTCGCAGCGCTCCTCCGACCAGGGGGACGGGCACCGCACCTCCTCCTGAGCCCCGTCGTAGTCCTCCACCCACGCTGTGATACCTGCAGGAGAGGGGACGAGTTATACTGTTTCACACACGGTTCAAGGGATGTGAGTGAGGAAAACGCGGCGGTCAGCCAGAATTGATGGTGTAGCGGACTCTATTTTTCAAGCATGGAATAAAAAACAAAAGGCTGGAGAGCTAAAATGTTTTTTATCCTGTATAGATTAAGAGATCTGGAAATGATGTGAGTTCCAACAATGTTTTGCCACTGTGTGTCATTTTCCTTCTTCCATTGTCACAGACTCTTATACCCTAAGGGCCAGTTCTGCAGACATATTACAATGTAATAAGTCCAGCCCAAAACAAAATATTTTGTTTCCAGTGGAGAATTCAATTGGCATCTGTTTTCATCTGGGATGAGGCTTATCTTTGTCCATGAAACTCCATTAAAGGCGGTTCGCTTTGATGCTATGACTATGTAACAATCCCAGTCCCCCAGGAGGATCAGACAGCAGAAGCAAACGTATGTGGTGCTTTTGTCAAATAGTTTCAATAGCACTTGAGAGGTATGCTTTATTTTTCAGCCTTAATTAAAACGCGTTAGGGGTGATAATCCTCTTCATCGAGACTGGGAATGGATATAAAACATATAAAAAAAATGTAAAAAAGAAGTAGCACTCATGACTTGGGTATGGTCTGCTGCACAGCGAGGGAATGAGAGGGAGGTCCTTACTGGAAATCTTCCAAGGAATGCCGAGGGGGATTTACTCTCTAAATACCAGTCTGAGGGATGAACATTTAACATGAAGTCATCTGACCCACTGACACTGGATGTGGCGTTATATCTTACAAAGCGTTTTTGAGAGACACCTTGATTAAGTGAAAGCCAATAAATCTACGAGTGAATGGCGAAAAAGGCAGTAAGTTTAGATAACAGCAGCCAATGATTTAGACACCGTTTTTATTGATGTGGAGCAAAGGGTCTGCTGTTATGAGGGCCATAAACTATAGTGGGGAGGACACTCTGCTGGTCAGTGCTCACTGTGTCTCACAGCGCAGGAATGAAAATACTGGCATGACTCATATCACACACCTAAACACACACCAGGCATGGCAGACAAAGGCTTTCTCAGCCCCATTCACTTTGCACTGTGGGGGAGAAAATGAATAAATCTGCCATTACAGGAGATGACGGAAAACAAGTTGCATACATAATATCTTTAACTGTGAGTTATGTGCATTTCTAAAATCGACCTGAAACGAATCTGAAAGAAATATACTGTAAATATATTCTTTATTATATAGATGTAATAGTAGCAGCAGTAGTGCTTTTTTGAATCCAACAGTGGCAGATTTATTTATCAGTGAAATACCACAAGTGATACAAGACCCAGAAAAGCCTTTGAACACACCACCAAAGGTAAACTGTAATAACACAAGCCCTCCAAAACCTCACTCATTCACAGGCAGAATCTCACTGCTCATTAATGTGGCTTTGAACACAACACAGTGAGTCTGTTGTAAATCACAGCTAACAGCGAGTTGAGAGAGACTCTGGTCACAAGTGCAGCTTCTTTCTTATCTCGCTGCAGTCTGAACTGTCACACAGTCACACAGTCACACATCCTTTTCAATGTAATCGATAAGGGTGTGAGCATCAAATGCATGTGATAATATTTCTCTTGTTTCCATGAAATACTTGCCACTAGAGTAAAGCCGGCATGATAAATGTGACTCACAGACGACCGTATCATTTAATTATTTCTTAATTATTCTGAGGTTGAGTTTTCATTTTAATTCATCCACAAAGAACCATTTGTGGTACAAGAAACCACCATTTATCAGCCTCACATCAACAACTAAACTCTCAAAGTGGCTTATTAAAACGTCTCAATTAACTATTCACCCACAATGAGAACTTGAGTGCCGCCTCACTCTCCCCCTCTCCCCTCTGTGACCCATCAGAGCTATTTACCAATAAGGAGAGCTATAGTGTGTGCAGCTGATCGGGGCTCTGTGGGTTAGCGGGCATGTTGCAGCGGGTCCGGATGCTCTGGAATCTCTGTCATTACCCATCTCCTCCTTGTAAACAGTCTGCTGAGACCTTGTCCTAAAATGTGCCTTGTGATCATGTGATTAGCTCTTTATTCCTCCTCACTCTGTGCCGTCCAGATCTCTGTGTGTCCCATTTAAGAGTGTTGTTCCAAAATGAGATATCCACCATTGGAAAAAATAAAAGTGTCACCTTTTCTTACAAAATGATTGATAGCAGACAATTAAAATTAATTATGGTACTTTTTAGGATAGCGGATAACTCGAGTTCTGACAAAATAATAACAGTTTTACAGACTGGATCTTCTGTATTTTAGAAAATAAAGACTGATCAACCAAAATAGATATAGCAGAACTTATCAATATTCCAAGAGTACACATTTTAAGAAAAGATTTGTACATTATGTGGAATATACCCACACATTATTAGCCTATATGAAGGTGAATTACAGAGGGAATGTTTCATAATGTGACATAATCTGTGAACCTGGACCTGATAACCTTATGACTGATCATTTACCAGCAACAGGCTATATAGCCCATATACTGCCGACTTAACGTAAGAAGGTGTGACTGACTGGTGTAACAACCTCAGTTCTGTCAATCATCACCCTGCCTACAGCATATAGCAGAACATCATTTCAAACAATGTAAAAGGATAGAAAGAGAATGAAAAGTAGGCTATAACGGATAAAACTTACCGCTCATTGTCTCTGCGCTGCCTTTGTTTGCGTTGAAGATGGGAACAAGTAATAGAAAGCAGCGAAATCAAATCCTCCCTGTCAGCAGCCTACATCTCACTCCAGTCCATAGGCTCGTGGAAACGTGAAACTGGGCGAAGACAAACGCCTCGGCTGATGTCCGGTCGGTTGTAAAAGTGAAGTTGCTGTCTGGTGGCGCTACCTGGCTGGAGCGCGCGCGCACACTTCTTGAACGCACACCTTTGCGCGCTCGTCTCCCCCGCCCTCCGTCAACCACAACCCACCAATCAGCACTCGGCAATAAAACTCCCAGATGTCGCCGGTGTGCACAAGTGGCCCGCCACTGACTGGACTTTCCACCGCTCAGGGAAGGTTTGATTCTGCCTTGAGAAGCAAATGGCATTCATGGTGGCAAACGATCAAAGCTGTTAAACGACACTTGTGCCGAGCTTTCTGCAGCGCTTTTTGTCATGTGCCTGTGCTGGCAGCTTCCATTAATCATAAAATATTTTCTGTATGGGCCTATTACTTGATCACTAGATGGCGCAATCCACCAATTATTGCCCTTTCACCCATTTAAGCTATACGCACAACATTACAGCCATATCAGAAACAATCACTGAAGTGAGCAAAAAATAAATCAGGCCTCATAATTTAACTTAAAATCTGAGTATAGTTTGCAATAAGGACTCAGTAGGTCACACAGCAGTACTGTAGGTAGAGGACTCACAGAACTATGACTCACTCTACTCTGAGCTCTGTGACTCACTCACTCTTTCACTATAGGGGTTGAGCAGCAGAAAACATCAGCCTCTAAAACTACAGGAGAAATTCACAGGGTGCAGAGCAGGTTAGTCACCAGCGCTGCCAAGGGAAACCTGCCTGATTGAAAGCACCACAACACAATGACACACAGTTTCATCCCCACTATTCTTTCAGCTGCTTGTGTGTCTGCTGCCTCAGAGCCGCCCCGGGCACTTCTTCCCACTGAATTACCGTAATTAATGGAGCTATAAAGAAATGGGACAACTGACTCATAACGCTTGGATGTAAAAATACCACCGATCAGTACACAGTAGCGTGACTGACCTGGAAAACTACTTCGAGGTACAACAAGTAGAGGCAAGCTGACAGATTATCCTTTTACTAAGAAGATACGTATAGTAGTGCTAACATGCAAATGAGTGTGATGACAGGTCAGCAGACATCAGGAACAACACCAGCTCATACAGTAGCAGGTGAAAGATACATTGGCCCACTGAGTATTGATAATAATTAAAAGTGCTTTGATTTTGTATCATAAATTGAGTTTCATTTGGGTTTCCCAAGTCAGATATCTTACTTTTTTAGGGATATTGGATAACCTAAGTCCTTGATGGCAAAACAACACTTTACAGAATAAATTAGGTATATTTTAGATTTTTAAACCAAGTAAATATATAGTGTTTTGGGAATTAAATTTCAAGATTTTCTACAGAAGAAAAGTAATTTATCTGAACAAAAGATTATGAAACTTTTTGTAGTCTGTTTCAAAACTCAAGAGTTTGAGTTGGGCTCAAAACGCAGAAATCGAGTGCAGTAAGTAGCCTTGAAATTTTGAGTTTGCTCAACTTTTTCATTTTTACAGTGATAGATCATCATGATGAAGGCGGCTGGGTCTCTTGGGCTGCACACAGAGCTTGGTGACAGGGGGGGAAATGTGTCTTTCAGTCCCTGTATGAGGGGAGGCAGGAAATACGGGGTGCCCGACAGAGGAATGTGTCTCTTTCTTGGCAATCAGACAGGAAATGTCAGGCTATACCCTCTGTCCCTGGGCCTCCCCTGAAAAAACAAGCCTGCTATAGCTGGTGTGTGTGTGTGTGTGTGTGTGTGTAATGCAGGAGTATTATTTTCTCATATCCATCCATACACAACAGGAGACATGATGCCTTTTTACAATACTGTTGCTGATGGGGAAAGATGCTCTCTCTTAAACCTCCCCTGAATAAACAAGCTTCACTGTTGCTTGTGAGAGAATAGATGAACCCAGACTTTTCATCAGAGCCTGTGGTGAGCCATACAGTGATAGAATTGGCAACATCATTTCATATTACAAGCTCACTGTAATCTCTATAAGTGTATACATGCAGTACAAGCCTACAAAATTAGTTTAACAGTGTATTACTGTAAGTAGGCTATTATCTTATCTAACCATGCACAGGAAGCATGCATGATTTCATGCAAAACTGAATATTTTTATCAGCTGTTTATCTGCTATCTAATTTTGAATGCTTATGACCATAGATATGTGTGCTTGAAAGACAGGATATAGATCATTAGAAATAACTCCATTTCCTGTCTCTGCCTTTGACTATGAGTATGACTCACAAACTCATCTCATCTCATCTCTCTCTCTCACTCTCTCTCTCTCTCTCTCTCTCTCTCTCTTCCTTTCTCTCTGCTTCTCTCTCTGTCATGCCTCTGCTTCTTCCACAGACAGGCCAATCCATCCTCTAACTGGCCATCCAGGCCTGGGTTGGGGTGGGGGGTGGGGGGTGGGGGGTGAAGCCTGCAGTGGATCAGCATGCTTGCTGTCTCTGAGGTGACAGGGACACAGAGAAGCCATTGATAGCGGCACTGGACCCCACAGTTTGCCCATGCTGGAATGTGCGACACGGTGGCAGCTCAGTCACACAGAGATCGGCCTTGCAGAATCCATCTTGCATTTCAAGGCGTTTAAGACGGACTTACAATGAGTGAGCAGGTGCGGGTTCAGTGTCTTCTAAAGGGCACATGTGCTGCTGCAGGGATCAAAACCTGTTGACCTTTCTGGTACGGGCTGGAATCTCACACCTGCCACCCGATGATTAATACCAGGAGCTGGAGATGTGGCGGAAGGATTTGTTTCTTAGCAGTGGGCGGTTTCGATCTATTGCCCTCTGGGTTTTGGACCCAGCACGCTTCCCCTGTGCCAGTCTGGTAGACACGCAGGTAAAAGGCAAAGGGAACTGAATCAGAGAGTGAAGCCGAGATATTTCGGGCCCTTCCTCATACGCGAGAATGTTCAGTACTGGCATCAATCAAACATCTGAATGAATTTAAATATCGTGTACAACTCTTCCCCTCTGAGCTTGTCTGAATTCACAATGTACAGCATATCTCACACAGGAACAGTGTCTGTGGGTTTCACTTCTGTGTTTGTTCCCCTCTCTGGACCGGCTCAGCGCCCAGCAGCTGACCCCCCGTGGCCCCGTCTCTGACTCAAGCCTGGCGGGCCATGCCGCCCCGGCAGAATCGACCCTTTGTGTCCACGAAGAATGTGTCTTTTCTCACTTTTTTTGGGGGGGGGAAACAGAGGCAGAGAAAAGAGAGGGATAGGGGCATGAGTAAATGAGACAGATTTAAATCTTGATCTGTGCTTCACGCTCTCTTTGTATGCAAGATACCGTGACAGACGCTTTCACTATTGATCAGGGTGGAGATACAAGACGTTGGTGCTTTTTGGCAACGTTTAAGAAGTGAGAAATGAATACCGCACTCACATGAAACTTAACCTTTAACCACTCTCCATTTATATACACTTGTAGAGAGGAAGACTAACTTGAGAGCTAGAAAGCCACTTGTGTTGTATGGAGTATAATCATCTCGTCTCATTTATAGCTCTTGCACTATGTCATATGGGCAGCGCCATTGTAGCTCTATGAGATCTTGTAAATATCCCAATGTCATGTGGGTAACACCATGCAATTTCCTGTTTTAAGATGGGATCAACACAAAAGACAACAGCAACAACACCAAGAGGCAGCCAGAGGGTCGGAGTCTGGAGGAGGAATTCTTATTTAAACAAACAAGAAGCCACTGGAAAAACAAGGAATGGGAGACATCTCTCATATGGTAAACCAGAGGCCAGTTTGGGGACCACCCAGATATTTATTTTAATATTGAATTCACTTGAATGACTTGTTGACTTCATTTGCATGACCTGTGGTATGAAACCTTTTTCCTAAGCATGAAGCAAGGGCTTTCATAGAAGACTTTAGAAGTCACATCTTTCCCTAAGTGACATCTTTCACATCCAAAGAGAAGTGAAGTGGATGATCTCTCTCTCCTCTCTCTCTCTCTCTCTCTCTCTCTCTCTCTCTCTCTCTCTCTCTCTCTCTCCCTCTCTCTCTCCCTCCCTCCCTCCCTGCTACTAAACTTGTTCAGTCAGAAAAATAATGACTTCCTGGAGACAGGGCGACTGCTGCTTCTTGACACACATCACACTTCGCTGGACCTCACCCTGGGAAAAGGCTCCACTCAGAGCCAAGGAGCAACTGGGAATACATAGGAGAGAAGGAGCTTATTCAGGGATACATGCCAAATGTTTTTAATCGCTATATGTCACCAGTTAGCCAACCGCTCTTTAGGCCTTAGAATCAAAGACATGGGCAAAATGGTCTTGGCTGAATCCATACCTGGTGAACAGCCTCTTTTTCAGGATCATAGGGTTTAAGGGAATTTGTTTAAAGCACTAACTATTTATAGCGGAGTCAGCGAAGTCATTTAGTCATGTCATTGCAGATTCGGTGACAGCCCTTGAACATGTCACATTGTGAGTGCAGACTGGGTTCACTGGAAACAGGATGTTTTGGACAAAGAGGTGACTGAGACTGTGACCGTGTCACTGCTCTGCTCTGTTATCTACACACTCTGCCAGGAAATACGAAGAGAGCAATTACAACTATTGAGCATTCTCGTCGAGAGAGAAAAAACCCCCAGAGATTTACATTGTGCAGATGAGTTCGCTTCGTCTTTCTGGCAGTTGCAGGTGAAAACCAAGCTGCAAGATTTCAATGAATGAACTGGTGAGTACCTAACATATGGACTCACTGGGACGGCCTACAGTATGTCTGTGTTCTAAGTGGGTGGTGGAAAGGACTAGGGCCAGCTTACAGGAATAGTAGTAGCCCAATAGCTGGAGAAGCAAGCTTGTATGCAGAAGTTTGCTGGTTTGAATCCCTTTCTCTCTTGGTAGGGAATGTAAACAAAAAACACCCTCTCTTTCCTCATCAGCTACTTTTGAGGTGCCCTTCAGCCAGGCACTTCACCCTCAACCGCTCAGTGGCAGCTGAGAAACTGAGATACAAAAGAACTGGCTAGACATTAGGCTAAATAAAGCCTGGTCACTGTAAGAGAAATCCAACAACACCCATCAAACTCGTTCTGCGGTGTGTTTTATAGATCTGCGAGGCATGCCGAGGCCCTCCTCAAACCACTGGATGCTATACAGAGGTCCGGGCATGGAGCAACAACATCCACACTGATGTGTTTTCCATCAGGTTGGCTTGACTACCACAGAGGACAGTTTGAAGCTTAACGCACAGTAAAAAAAAACGGTCATATTGGCATTAGTGGTTCAGGTTCTATGGTCAGAAGATTTGCCATATTTGCCCTGGGTTGAAATATTATGCTAAATGACTAAATATTCTAAATGATTATAGATGCACAGGAAAGAGATACAATTTCTACATTTTTATTCCTCTGTTCTTGCTCTCTATGCTTAATATATAATTTTCATAATTATATGCATACATAAAAATACATAAAAATATGAGGTATAACACAAAACCACATACACCCACTCATACACTGACTGTAAAAGTATGTGGTAACACTTCACTTGAATTGTTGGTTGTAACACACTATAAGTCATCATACACACATCATAAGCACATTCATAACATCATACCTGCATCAGGAATTGTCATAATGTACTATTATGAGGCTGATATAAGTAACATTTACCACTGAGGCCTATTTGTTTGTTTACAGCATACCATAAGCACATCATAAGCACATTAGAATTACATCATAATGACATCAGAAAATATCATAATACACTATAATGCATTATGAATCTGGCATGAGCAGGATATGAGGCTGTTATGTTTTACACAAATACTATAATAGTATTAATAACTATAACACATAAATACTAGTAATAATTTGTAATAGTTTTTTTATACAAATATTTACCACTGGGACTTCTATATTCCTTTTCTATATAAAACAACCAAGACAATCCATGAACTTGTCATACTATCTAACTAACAATATGTACTGTATATTTACATTCACTATGAGCTGTAAATGTCTGTAGTATGGCACACTAATGACGTCATCATAAACTCATCATAATGCTTAAAGTCCGTCTCTGTCATATTTAGACACACACACACACACACACACACACACACACACACGCACACATTCTCATTTGTGGTGCCAGTGTCAACTTGTGCTTCTCTCACTTGCCTTCCTGCGCAGCGAGGTTGGAGTTGACATCTGAATTACAGGGTGTAACATAGCTCTCTAAATCTGAGCACCACCACACACATGAACTGCAGACAGAGACAGCTTTACCAACCACCGCACACCAAATTCAGACACACAAACAGTTTGAAAAATGCGTCTGTTGCTCACCACATGCTAAAAGTTGTTAAACAGAATAGGCTTAGACATACAGTAGTAATTGAGCAGAAGTGAACAAGAGGAAATGGAGAGTGGTGACCAAGCAAGCCACATAGGATTTCTTATTCATTCCAATGACATACCTAATTATTCAACCAATGTTTACCGCATTTTTGCTTGTTTATCTTTCTACACTAACCACAATGAACATACAGCTTTTGTCCTCTGCAGCTCACATGTCTGCATTTCAGCACATGTATTGTATGTGGATGTCTGCAATGCCTGTGCACGCATGTGTCCGTGTGTGTCTGCACTCTTTTTTTCACTCGTTTATTTGAAACGCCAGACTTGGAGATGACACCCAGGGGTCAAAGGTCAGCAGTCACAGGTCACACTGGGCCATTTTTCACGGCTCATGGCTGCCGCGCGGCTCTCCCGCTCCTGCCGGATCACATTCCCTGGGCTTTTAGGGATTCCCTTTTTAACTGGCATCAACTAAACAAACACATGTAGGAAAAACATTTCTCATGGGAACGAGAACAATAGAGGAAGAGGCAAGGCGCTCGTGTTGCTATTCTGAGCTCTGCACAACAACGTTTGGGTCTATCGTCCCACAATCAAAATAGCCTGTTTCCATTCAAATATGTTTTAGGATAATCCAATATGTACAGATATTTACAAGGATATTTATATTTTGCTTGGAGACTATTTGAGGAATGGGGCTTTGCAAGTTTTCTGTTAAAGACTATAAGAAAGGCACTCAGTTTAAAATACATTTCCAACCGTATTTTGCCTCTAGACTGTTTCTCTGTCCAGCTCTGTCTATCTGTGTGTGTGTGCATGTTTTAACCATGAATATGTGCATGTCTGGGAGCACAATGGCTCGTTTCATACAATGCTCACCAGCTTCCCCAGACATCGTCTGTCTCTCAACCAGACAGACAAACAGGGAGCGAGGGATTAAGCCTTACCAAGTCCCTCTGACTCACACACAACTCAAACTGAGATCCTCTGCTATGGCAATCTCCTCTCATTTTCACGACACTTCCACTGGTCCCAATGGCCGACCATTTTCTCTTTTAAAAACATCTTAATTGCATCTTCGTGTTCACTCTGCTTTAAACTTGTCACACATGATCGCTGCAGAGGTCTGGTGGATCAATCAGGGCAGTTTTGCAAGTTTTTCAAGGTCTGCTGTCATGCCACTGAACAACATGAGAATAATATTTCTATAGGAAAGTAGAGAACTGAGCTCTAGTACAGTGATTCTCAACCTTTTTGACTCATGACCCCTTAAAACAAAGTGATGCCTACTTGCCACCTAAAGTCACAGGCTGCATAATATGCGGAGTGGTGAAGAGTTCAACCAAAGAACGATTTTCCCTTTTCAGTTTGCTTCATTTGATTAATTATCAGAGGTCTAGAGGGTTAAAACTATTCACAAGAAAAAAAACAAAAACTAAAAAAAAATAGACATGATAATACATTTGTATAGTAGACATATGTGTTTTTTTCTATCCTATAAATCATTTCGTGACCCCCAAAAGTTATCTCTCGACTCCCAGGTTAAGAACCTCCGCTCTAGTAGGAGGATTAAGAATGACACTATAAATATTGTGTTCTGCTCTGTGACAAACTGAGCAGTAGCCTGGAGTTTAGAGAAGCAGGCTTAAGACCGGAAGGCTTCCAGTTCAAATCCTGGAGGGTCTGAGCAGTCTGAGTGGGTGGAAACCTACAGTTGAGGTTCTCCTGAGCAAGGCACTTACTTGACCCTCTGCTACTCCGGTGGAGCTGCTTATTGACTGGAAATAGAAGAGTGTGTTTGTACTGGGCCGCTCCCAGCTGTGAATGTGTGTGTGAGGCAGAGGGCTGCTGCTGAGAAAGAGCGGGTTAGTCAACCTTCCCTGGCACACAGTATGTTTCCTAACCTCTGTCTGCTTTCTACTGTTCTCTCCTTTTTCAACACTAAATTTACGGCTGGAGTAAGACTCAATTTCCCTGGAAAACAGTCAACAAGGAATAATAATCTTATACCTTGAGGGCCCGATACCGTTCCAGACCATCTGTGAAGTCATATTCAGAAAAAACACCTGACTCCTGAGATACACAAGCCTATATTTAGACCAGGTTGTAAAAACAAAGGCGAACAACAGTCATGTAACGTCCCAGTGTGTGAGTGAATGTCAGAACTGAGTGTTTCAGTGTGTGTGTGTGTCTTTCTGCATCAGCGTCTATGTGTATTTGCATGTGTGCCTGTTCATGCCTTTCATCCTGTTGTAGCCCAGAAAACGCTGAGGAGCGACATTACAATGGCCCATTGTCTCTGGGCCAGCACTCCGCTTCCTGGCGGGTCAGAATTCACGGAAACAGGGGTGCAGTCCAAACAAAGACACAGGGGTCAGCTTCTTTAGCGTACCCCTTAACCCAAGCCTCCATATATCAGCCTCCTCACACACCCACACACTCGCACCCCACCCCTCTGCTCCCCCTCTCCAGTACAGTATTCTCCATCAGCACATCTGGGTTTCATAGGAACCGCCGAACCAGGGGCCGGATTCACAAAACCTTCTTAGGTTAAAAATCTACTTAAATGACTTTTTTTTACCCGTAAGTTTAGCCTTAATAAAGAAGCTAAGAAAATTTGATATTCATCAAAATTGTTTTTAAGTATTTTCTTAACATTCTTTTTATTTTGCTTCTGAAGATAAAAAAAATATAAATGAATAGGATTCTTGAAAGAAAAGTTCTCAAATTTGTTGTTAAACTTTTTCTTATTTTTAAGATGACCTGATGTCAAATTGGCAGTGAAATCGTAACCATCAAAATTAATTCATTCAAACAGCTATAGGCAATTACATGAGTATTTCAAAGTATTAAAAGTTTTACCTTCCATTTTAAGCTTAACACCTTTTTTTTATTTGGTGTATGTCTCATGTCTGATGAAAGCTAAGCTAGACAGTTACACTTAATAGGCCTTCAGCCAAAAGGCAGTAACCAGTTTGATCCATTTCCTATACTTTAAGCTAAATATAGCCACCGTCAATAATTGTTACAGATGAAGATGGAAGGAAATTCTTCTTCCATCACTTCTTAAGATCTATCTTAAGAGTTCTTTTGTGAATCTGGCCCCAGATCCTTATGTATTTCAAACACTAGAAAGCACCACTGCACCACACCACTCATCCCACCTGCCTCCACAGTCCAGCATTTATATAACTGTTTAATTAAAAATAGAGGGAAATACTTCAAACTTAAAAGAATGTACAACTTAAAGGATGTAAAGTCAGAGGGCCTTAACTGTTAACTGCTAAAAACGCTAAAAGCTAAACCTTTGGGCTAATGGTTTTTTAAATTCAAATGTATCAATTTATTGTGTACCATTTGATGATTTGATGAATTCTGCATGTAGTAGATAGGCTGTATTACTAATGCAAAGGTGTTGCAAAACGATATAAACAAAACATCATCATGCCCAGAAGCATTTTATGCCCCTTGCTCTATGTTCCTCTTGGCCTATGTGGAGCAGTAGAAATATTTTTCACATTTGGTTTGGCCAGTATAGCGATACGGTGGGTATGTAACGTGATTCAAGAAGTATTTTCATACCGGCTGACACACAACAGTCATCCATCCTGACTGAAGGATGTGGTCCGTGGGCCTGTGACTGATGCATGTGTGACCCAGCATGAAGACCGATGCTCCTGGTGAAGAGGAATCGGCTCCAGCTTCATGCAGAATCAGCACTACATCCCATAAGTCGTATGGTTTGAAATTGCCCTGAAAACTAGTGATGATAGTGATGTGCAGGACGCTGTTGGAGAGCCTGAAAAGAGTTAAAGGTTCTTGGCAGCCTCTCTGATTTGTGTGAAAGTCATTTCCTGTGGAGAAAAACCTTTTTCTGTCTCGGAGTCTTCTCATCCTGTTTTACTAGCGCTCCTTCCTCTCTACCTCCGTCTCTTTCCTCCTCTCATGCATGCCCTTGAGCTTCGTTTTGTTGGACCGCTTATCCTGCTTTATCCATCTTGGATCCAATCTTACTCTCTCTGTCTCTCTCTCTATTTCTCTCTCTCTCTCTCTCTTTCTCTCACTCCTTTCCTCACCTATCATATTGCGTTGATCTCTCCCTAGCTTAACCCAAGATTTTCATTGTAACTGTACTGTAGGCCTATATGAATTATGATTTAACACAATTCTTCACAAACATAATGTGCCTAATATGACAGCTTCTAGTCACTGATTTCCTCTGTTATTGCTCTCTCCCTCTTTTCTCACTCCCTCAATCCTCTGTCTTTCTCTTCCTCGCTCTCACGTTCTCACTCGGAACTCTGATACTTTGCAGCTGTCGTCGACAGGATCTGCTAGACCTCCAAGATTCACAGAGAAGACGATCCCTCCATTTCTCTATCTGTTCTCAAGTCCCACTCCTCCTCCCTCCCCATCTCCCTTCCTCTTCTTCTTCCCCCTTTCTCTTTTATTCCTCCTCCTGCTCTCCATCTCTTTCCTCTCCTTCATTCCTCAGTCATTTCATCCTGTCTGGCGTTCCCGCCCTTTTCCCACCCTTCATGGGAAATTAATTTCTGGCCTAGATAGGAAATGGATTTCTGCACACTAAGTCTGCATCGCAACCTCTCTGCCTCTCTGCCTGAACCCTGGGCTTCAGTTTTAAGGACCTCTCTCTTCTTTTCATCCTGAGGAATCTCCCGTCTACTTTTTTTTTTCCCCAAGACCCTGCAGCTGCTGCCAGCGCTGGCCCTTCCTCCAGTAGGCGTTTAAGTGAAACCGCAGAAGCAAACCCTCGAACCCCTGGAACCTGCTGGAAGGCCAGATGAAAAGTGCCATGGGAACATGAAGTATCATAGTTTTGCATTTCACCAGGCTTGAGTTTCTGGTTCGGTGATCTGATGAAAATGTATTGGAGGGGGGGGGGTTCAAGATAAACATATATATTTTGAAGCGCTGCATGTTAATTCTCTTTTTTTTTTTTTTTTCTTGTGAGAAATGTCAGAAATGTTCCTATTTCCCTCCTGAAAGTGCTGCATTGGCTCCATCACTGAAAAAAATGACAAGGCTGGTGAGTCTTTTTGAAGAGGCTCCTGGTTCATGTTTGACAGGTTTACTGTCTAGTTTTAGTAGCAGTGTCAACTTACAGAAATGTGTCTCTCTACATATTTCTGTAGACACACACATAGCAGCTGACACATGCTTTTCCTCAGAGAGGTCAGAGTGCAGGGTCACCTGCAGTGTAGCACTACTGGAGCAGTTAGGTGTTCAATGCCTGATTCAAGGGCACTTTGGCAGTGATGATGGTCACTCGCCAACATGAAATTGAGGGCCATAACTGCAACACCACTGGTCCCATTGTGACAAAACTTGGAGGGACGATGCCTTTTGGCAGTGTTCTGGCTTTTAAAACATTACACTGATTTGGCCTGATCGAGGCACTATAATTAAAGGTGACATATTCAAACTTTGAAAGGCCATAACTAGTAGAACACCAGTCTGATTTTGAAGAACTTAGAGAGATGATGCATCTTGTTGCTGATTGGCCCACAGGGTGATGGCATCATTCATGGAGTACAATGTGTTAGTAATAGTAATACCAATAGCAATAGTAACAGTGATAGTGAGTGATAGTATTAGCAATAGTAATAGTAATAGTAATAGTAATAGTAATAGTAATAGTAATAGAAATAGTAATAATAATAGTAATAGTAGTAGTAATAGTAATAGAAATAGTGATAGTAATAGAAATAGTAGCTGCAGGCTTGTTTCCAGTCTCCAAATCCTCTGTGATCCGCCCCTCACCATGGGATCAAAGCTAAGGTGATTTACTTCCCTCACAGACCAGTCAGCAGACACAAATCCAATCAACCACTTAAAGAAACCAGCGATGGCCACACTTCGCAATGCAAGTGCTCAACTCAACCGAGACGCAACGTCAACCCACCTGACCGCAGACACAACCGGATCAGATCTGACTCAACGTCTTTAAGCTGAACTTGTAGCCATGGGTTCAGATAACTTATACACTGACAGCAGACATCTGCATACACACACACACACACACACACACATTCAATACAGAAGGCAACTCATTCAGAGACACATGGTCATGTACACAGTTTCTTTCAAGTCTGTCTTTTTGGTCAACAAGTAACTGATGTAATAATCAGAATGAATGTAATAACTGTCAGATAATGTAATACTTGTTAAAATGTTATAAAATGTCACTCTAATTGGTTTGCAGGTGTATAAAACCTGTTAATCTCCAGACTGATAATGTAATATAAAAAAAATATATATATATATAAAAAAGGTTATACCCCTTACAATATGATGATTGCTGGTTGGGTTCAGGTATTACATTGACAGGGAAAAAAATATCAAAATATCAGTCTGAAGATGTTATTACATTACCGAGAATTTCAGGTTTTATTAAATTTTTTACTCATTTAGAGAGATATTTTTTATTATGTTTTGACAAGTTATTACATTATCCAGCAATTATTACATCATCAGTTTGCTTTAGTGGCTTGGTCTGATCAGTTCCACTGGATCCGCCTCAGACCACAGCGACGGGATATTAATGGACTGTGAGCTCTGCAAGCATGGTTAGCACACCACATGTATACATACACACATGCATGCACGCACGCACACACACACACACACACACACACACACACACACACACACACAGACATACACATACAGGCAAGACAAAGAACCTATGCTTTCTCACAGCAACGCTTATTGAGATTCAATTCCAATATAATCTGCTGCATATAATCCATTGCTCCCCAACCCTGCATGCACACACACACACACACACACACATACACACACTTGTTTGCACAAGGCTGCCATGGCCAATAAGGGGCTGGAGATCAGTGTATTTTTTTTCCTAAGATGAAGAGGTGACAGAGGGAACAAGAGAAGGGGGAAGAAAGGCTGATGGCACCCATGGGAGCACTTAAAGGATCGTATGTTTACAGACTACTTTACGGAGCTGAGAAAGGGTCATGGTGTGTGTGTGTGTGTGTGTGTGTGTGTGTGTGTGTTTCATTCTATTTGCTGCATTACTGGGAACCATCTCAGCACGTCACTTTGCATGATATGATTTTGATTAAATATCCAAGTCACTGATTTCCACCCACCAGTTAAAGTCAATCCTCATGCCATTGTATGAAAACCGCTGTAAGTGAATTTTTTGCCACACACACACACACACACACACACACACACACACACACACAAAACCACACTTGTCTGAAGCAGCATGGGAAAAGCAGGCCCTCTTCACACCAGAGGATCCAGAGTTAAGACCTGAGGAGTTCAGAGACTGGGAGGCTCTATCCACACACACACACACACACGCACACACACACACACACACAAAAACAAGCAGATAAAATACATAAACACACATATATACCCATATTTAGGAACACACACAAGCACACACACACACACACACACACACACACACAGAGAGACAAGACACCCGGTCTGGGAACAGTCGCAATTGCTTATTATTGCAGGCCTGTGTTTTCAGCCTGTGTCTTCGTCTATCACAGCGGCTGCTTTGATGACCTCAGACTGACATGTTGTTGTACTGCTGTGGTGCTATTCTTTGTCTTTTCTCCTCTTTCTTCTTCTACTTGTGATTAAGCACAAGTATGTGTTATCTAGTTTATCTAGTTTGTCCAATCTTGCATCAGCCCACCAGGGTAAACTCCTGCTTCATTGTTGCTGCTGTGTGAATATCATAACTGCAATTATTGTGATTTTACTTGAAATTGAAAGTTTACATGGCTGGGTGAATTTCATGACCCTACAAACCTATTAGAAACCCATTGAATTAAATGTGTGGTTATCAATCTGAAACTAAGTCTGTTTTTCTCATTCACAGAAAATATAGGAAAAAAAAATCGCCATATAGTAATAATGCTTTATTGAAATAACCCTAACCCTCTTTTTGAGGTCAGAGGTCAGCTACTAAGCAGCGCCCCCTGGAGCTGGTGGGGATTCAGCATCTTGCTCAAAGACACTTCGGCAGGGGGGATATATGCCAACATGGCGGCTTGTACCTGGGTCTTCTGTTTGGTGGCCAATCTCCCTGCTTGCTACGTCACTCTGCTGCCTCCATAGTACACCAGAGTACTGAGAGAGGAGCTGTGTGTGTATCAGTGTGACAGTATGTCCTATGTGCCATGACAGAGAATCAAAGGCCGCGCTGAACAGAAGAGAGAAGTTTCTGTCCTTTGTCCAAATTTTCTGACATTTATGTTCTCTTCCAGTTGAATAGCGACAAAGCCTGAGCCAGACTGGAGGGAGGAGAGGAAGGAAAAAGAGCGACACAGGGAGGAAAAAAGAGAAGAAATCCAGACAGAGGGATCCAAACCAACGGCTGTTTCTTTGTCAGGGACAAAATTGTCTACTCATTGCACTACAGGAGCAAAACAAAGGACATCACTCCACTAAAACAGTATATATTTGTGTATGCACACATACACTCGCAAATGAACACACATAAACACACACCCAAATCAGTTCCATGCCAATCCAGCTCCAGGCGGAGCAGACGGCTGCCTACCTGGCTTCACCTCCTGGCTAACTGACAGTCGGCCATGTTGGTTTAAAAGCGGCCAACTGTCGGGGTCAGCGGAGGTCGAACAGTTTTACACAAACAGCCTCAATCACGAACCATTTTGGAATTTGGAAAGTATGTTTTTGCTTGGTGGATTCTTGCGTGTGTGTGCCGTTAAACTGTTGCTGGACACCCCCAGCCCCAACACACACACACACACAGACAAACACACACCCACACACACACTGAGAGCTTCCATTCTCTCCATCTGGTTTTGGCTCAGTCTCTCTCGCTCACTGTTTCTCTCTCTGCCAGTCTGTCTGTCTGTCTGTCTGTCTGTCTCTCCCTCTCTCTCAAACACACACACACACACACACACACACACACAAACACACACAATCGGCATATTGTTTTTTTTCTCCCCCCAGAAAATTGCACACTTTTGGTGAAAACCTAAACAGTGGGTTTCCCTCCCATTCCATCGCCTCATTTGCAATTTCTTAAACTCACATCCTGCAAGGTGCTGGCGTCATTCAGCACTGCTAGCTCCATAATCATTTAGTGGTTCACATTTCTGAAGGCGCACCCACCCCTCCTCCTCCTCCTCTTCCTCCTCCTCTCCATCTCCCTGACTCCCTCCTAGTCAAACTATTTGTAAGCAGCAGCGGCAGAGAGAGAGGGAGAGCCGCAGTGATGCAGAGTTCATGTCCAAACGGGAAACTTACATTAGATTCCGTAAACCGCGAAAGATGAAAAAAGAGAGATGTAGTGGAGTCGCTTCTCTGCGTTTTCACGAAGGGACTAGCTACGTTAGAGGTTTATTTCAAGGTAAGTTTATTCAGACAACCTGTTTGATGCATGCTGCCTACATTACAAACACCTTCTAGTACTGTAAATGCAGCCACGTCGTTATTTTACCACGTTATTGTGACGTTATAATGTAACTTTCAGACTTTTAAATGTAGCTTCTTTGGTTTTCTTTTCTTCGAGCGTTCAGAGCGCAGTATCACTGTGCGTAAAAGACGAAGATCAGGGATAGAAAGAGCCTGCAGTGCCTCACCAAGTGTCGCCTCACCGCGGGTCTCCTGGCATTATAAAACCCAACTGTTTGCACGCGCGATTATATGCCAACGCGCGCGCGCGTGTGTGTGTCTTCGTCTGTTTGCGCGCGCGTGCGTGCATATGCCAGTGCCAGACACTTTGCCAGACTTCTCCCCCTACAGACTGTGTGTCTCTGCCCTGGTGGCTTTCTCTCCGCGCGTGAGCAAAGCTGAAACCATTGCATCCACTCTGCTCTCAATATACTCATATTGAACGCGCAGCCTTGCTAAAGCTCCTCCTGGGCATTTACATTAGGTACCAAGACTTCCATAGGTCATTCGTTCATTGTATGACCTGATGGTGATTTGTGATATACAGCTCATATTCTGCTAGGAAAATTGGCTGTAAGCCCTGTATCATATAGAAAATCATATCATAGATGTATATTGTTACATCCTTTGTGTCCCATGGACTGCAGCTTGACTCCAATGGGAGGCAGTGAAACCCAGTGTTTGATGGGAACAGTTGAAATCAATTGGTCACTGTGTTCCTCTGGTGAAGCCACAGAACAACTGCATAGAGCGGTGCCAGGTCTCCAGTCGGTGGGTGGGCAGCTGGTCAGGCAGGACGGCCTGCTGGTTAGAGACACTGTCCTTCAACCATATAAGCATCTGCCCTGCTGACACTCTCAGTCCCTACCTCCAGACAGCATGGAGTTGTCATTATATCAGTGCAAGTGAGGATTTGTCAGTGTTAATGCACATATTATTAAGCCACGAATCGTCTGTTTTTGCATACTTGTGAAGAAATGTCCCACTAATAAGGGATGCTCTGTCTGACTTATTCTTAGAGTCACAAGGAAACGACATTTCGACGGTGTCTTCCTTCCGTAATTCAACGTATATCCGGTTGAAACAGGACGCTGGGGCGGGACGCAACGTGGGTAGGGACTGTTCAAAAGTGGTCAGGTTGCACCATAACAAATGTGGAAACTGACTCAGTGCTTTGTGCATAATCTTAAGCTAATAATAAGTTTCAGATGCTTCAGAATGAATCAATTCCAGCCACCAGGATGCAACCATGGTGTCTTAGGTAAAGGAAACAGGGTTTTCAGGATTGAACACCCAAAAACTCATCGCAGTACCAACTCGTGTCATTTTGAAAGTTGTGAAGCTGCAGGTTTTATATGATTGGAGGGGTGGAGAGGGGGCTTCAAAAACTGGTATTATGGTATTATTGGTTTGAATTTGTATGTATATCTACTGGTACACCATGAAGTAACCATTAAAAAGATGCTGTTTTCCAGGATTTTGGTATAAGGAATACGTGAAAATTAAAATAATCCAAATCAAAAGAAATGTATTGTTATATAGCTGTACGTTATGGTATGGAGAGATAGTGAACAAGGTGAAAACCGTTTAATTTCACTGACTTTAAGCTCTGTAGGCCACCCAAGCCTGTCCTGCTGCACACCATCACAAAGCCTTTTCAGGATGAGAGTTCAGATGGAGAACAGCGCTCTTTTATGTTGCCACTTTTATGATTCATTAACTGAGCCTTTCTATTTATGTTTGCTAGGTGGAAGTTTGGAGAGCCAACATTTCCTTATGCTCTTTGTTCAACGGGGCTATTGAAATGGAGTGAGTTGTGTTTGCCCTCCACTGTTGCTCAGCCTCATTTCCCCTTTGTTGTGTTGACATAAGTACCCCACACACACAAAAAAAAAGAATTTATGAAACCGGTTAATGATGAAGAGAGGGTGAACCTCAGCCATAAAGATGGATTTGGTCGTTTCGCCTGCTGTTGTTTTGCAATGTTTTCTTTGAAATATTTGTGTGCTGTAAAAGGAGTCATTGAACTAGTGCAACAAATCCAGTGTGAAATGAATTCTTATCTTGAATGTTTACTCTTGTCTCATTTGTTGAATTGAAAGAGCATTAGGGAAAGTGCCAGAGGGAGTGAAAGGGAAGTCCGTGAGATGCAAAAAGCCACAATAATCAGATACATCACAGTCTGATATACATCATGGAGTGAGACATGGTGATACACTATATACACAATGCATGCACACACACATCCACACACGTATGTGCACACAGACACATACACACACATGCCATAAGGACCTGGCAGGCCATCAACTGTGTTGCCACGTTGCAGCAGTAGATCCTTGTAAACTGAGCGCATGTTGTATTTTGGAGTCATGCGTAATGGTCAGGGTGTTCTGACCTAAACCACTGTGCTGTAAAGGGAGCATGGCTCTCCGGTCCGGTGGAAGCAGCAGCCTCAGAGCTGACCCTCTGTGACAGAACACTGTGTGTGTGTGTGTGTGTGAGTGTGTGTGCGCGCGTGTGTTTCTGTGCGAGCCACTGTGATTGAACGGTCCCACAACCGTCCCAGAACCCATTTCAGTAATTTGTGGTTCTGTGGTACCAGATGTTTGACTAACACACTAAATCTACTTGCAGCAGGGGGAGTGACAGTGAAAGGGAGAGAAAGTGTGTTTATGTATGTGTGTGTGTGTGTGTGTGTGTATGTGACACAGGGAGAGACAGAAAGGGAGAAACAGAGAAAACACTGAGGAAAAGAAAGCGGACAGGCAGCAAGATTGATTGAAAGACAAGGCTAAAATAGAACAGTTTGGAAAAACTCACACAAAGAAAGGAGGTATAAATGTGTTTCTCATCAGCGTCCTCAGATCCTTTATTTGATGGCCATAATGGATGGCGTCCGGCTCGCTCTCCCCATCATCGCACACTGTTCCCATTACGCTCTCTGACCCCCCCGCCTGCCTCTGTCTCTGCAATCACACAGGCAGCTCACGCCAGCCTCGCGGCCAAACCGGCTTGTTTACGGATGTGTGCAGGTACAATTTACGGATAAATATCATGTTTAGCAGAGCCGCGTGCCTCTGTGTGTGATTCTAACGAGGCCATTTACCGAATAAAGAGCCCAAAGTGAATTCCTGTGCTGGTATTACACTTTATTGTACATGAAGACATCCGAGTTGAGCTGAGTTTAGTGCTCACAAAGCCGGGGGGGGGGGGGGGAGAAAGAAACCATATAAGAGATTGACATAGTGCCATAAAAAGTGTGAGATATAACAACGTGTTAGTTAGACACAGGCTGCCCATCAAAAGCAGTCATTAAAGTGAATTAGACAATGCAGCACCAAAACACAGGATAAGTGAAAGAGAAAAGAGCCACTTTGTTTATAGCAAAGAGAATGAGAGTGAGTTTGGGAGTTTGGGAAAAAATATATAAAGGGTATATAATCTTTATGTTTACTGCTCAAGATTAAAGAGGACTCAAGATCACTAATAACTTCAATTCCTTAATCACTAGTGAATTTTACTTTAATGCCAGCAACCATTTTGTCAAAAGAATTGTTGCATTTTTCAAATGTTGGATATCTCATCTTGGAATGAAACTTGTGTCCACAAATTTGCACACTTCCTGTGCAAATAAAAAAGTGGTTTTCCATTCCGTTCCATTGCCTCATTTGCAATACAATGAGTACTACTGTTAGACTCAGATAATAGAAGGCAGTTTCTGACACGGTGCGGCCATCTCTTACCCAGCAGCCACTCTGTTGTCCCTGCCAATCTGTCCCTATCTGCCTCTCACCTTCTCGTGCCCCACCGGACCTAATCGCTCCCTTAAGCTAAATGTTAGTAATGAGCTGAGGGATCAGTAAAATCCATCCCAAAATCCACCCCACCTCCCCATAGGAATTTTCACTCTCCTCACCCATTCCTCTCCCGTCTTCCCTCATATCTTCCTTCCCTTCCTATTTTTCCCGTTCAGGTTAGCGACAGTGAGTGATGAGTGTGACGGCCGCCCCAGACATTTGTCTTGGAACTGATGAAAAACTGGGATTAGCTGGAGATTTAGAGAAGGTAATCGGCTGGTCAATGCCCAGCAGGTAGGTAAGAGTGGTGCCATCACCTGGTGTCAGTTGTGACCTCACAGGTTCAGATTGACTGAGGAGAGGCTGCCTGGCATGGGCATGGGAGTCACTCTGACACTAATCCTGCCCTGGCTGGAGCCTGGATGGGTAGAGTCACGTGTTTGGGCCTCACAGGTGCTGCTTTGCCCTGGGGTCGTTTCCTCAGCAGACAGGAAGAACGTGCTCAGAGTATATCGAGGAAAACAGATATACAGTATACAGGGCCTCAGGAAGTAGCAAGAAAAACTCACTGAGAAAAAGGAATTGATGTTGTTGTTGTGCGTTGATTCATTGGATAGACACGGCAGTGCGAAGCTCAGTGGGTGGAGCATGAGCAGACGGGCTCAAAACAAACTTGGGCCACTCATGCTAAAGATGCCATGTCCCATGCCATGCCATGTCCCATGGCTTGTTATCTTGACGCGTTATGTTTTCACTCCATTCCGTCTGTTCTGTCTATTTGTCTGTTAGCAGGATATCTCAAAAAGTTATCACTGGATTTGCATGAAACTTTGTGGAAAGGTTGGTCATGGGGCAATGAAGAACTGATTACCTTTTTACACCGATTGGCCAAAGGGGGGCGTGCTGTTGGGCGTGGCTTCTCATAAAAAGGCATATAACGTACAAACGGATTCACTTTGTGGCCAATCAGCAGACAGAAGAAGAGGCAAACCCTCCATTATTGGCCCAATCAAACAACATTGGGGCACTGGAGAGCTCATTTCTAGTTTAGACATAACCGCCCTGCCAATCTTTCTAGGTGCCATCTAGTTATATGTGATGTGATGTGATGTGATGTGATGTGATGTGATGTGGAGTGATGTGATGTCGTGTGATGACATGTCATGTGATGTGTCATGTGATGTGATGTGATGTGATGTGATGTGATGTGATGTGATGTGATGTGATGTGATGTGATGTGATGTGACGTGACGTGATGTGATGTCATGGCACGTTACGTTACGTTACGTCATGTCATGTTCAATTCAATTCAATTCAATTCAATTCAATTCAATTCAATTCAATTCAATTCAATTCAATTCAATTCAAGGCAGACACTGAAAAAAACATAAAAGACAAAAAAGGCTAAAAACCCTGCTGCAGTTGGGTTTTATTGGACTAACAAATTTTTAGGAACCTGCTGAGTCCTCAGGCAACAGAGAGAGAGAGAAAAACCATTCCCAACATAAGTCAATCCAAAGTTTAAGCAGCCTGACACATTTATGTGAGCCTGAATGCCTGATCCTGCTTTAGTCTTTAGTCTAAGTGTGTAACTCACATCTCTCTCTGTCTCTCTCTCTTTGTCTCTCTCTCTCTCCTGTCCCTTTAGCTGGCCTGAAGTGAACTGAATGAAAACAGAGGAGCCCCCCTACCTGGATACCACCAGAGAACTAAGTGGATTGAAGAAGGCAGAGAGCAAGCGAGAGATGAAGAGAGGGAGTAAGAGAGGGGGGGAAGACAGAAGGGATTAGGAGCTAATCCAGCACACGGCCAATCCTGGAGGAGCCTTATCTTTCCTTCTCGGACGATGCAGACAAAACAGTCGCTTGGATTACAGCACTTTACTTTATTGCTTGTTTCAAGAAAGCATTAGCCCCCTTTTTTCTTTGCTCTGCTTGTTTACATTGCCTCCCAAAGGTCTGGCATCCCGGGGGCAGCGGGACCGGTGAACTCTAAAGCAGAGGATAAAGAGGAGCGACAGGCCTGGTGGGTGAGAGAGGAGAGGAGAGGAGAGAGCAGCGACAGGATGTCCAGTGGACAGTGTGGGGCCACACATGGATAAATCTCTTTAGAGGGAGACGGTGCATGCCACTGGACCCCCTGCTGTCTCCACTTGGACCTTGATGGAGACGAGTGCAGACCAATTTATCGGATGAAACGCACAAGATCCTCTCAGAAGTTGGGAACCATTAAGCGCGTCTGCCAGTAAGCAGGCTGGAGATTTTTTTCCTGTGTTGATTTTCAGGTGTTTTGTGGATTACAGTGTCAAGCGAGAGGGCACTGCTTTAAAAGTGCAGGATTGTTGAAGAGATTTTGGAATCTTTCTGAAGCTAAAAGGAGAAGAAGGCAGGAGAAACGTGGATTGTAGAGAAGCCTAAATGAAGGGATGAAAATGCTTCAGTTAACTGATTGGTCATGCATGTGTTTCAGTGTTTGAGAACAGTGCTTGCAGTATGTGTAGGATCATAAATTAAGGTAAAAAATGACAGAGAACTGATGAATACCTCAGATAAAAATGCTCAAGTACAAATACTAGTACTGTGGTCTAACCTGAAACCTAAACAGCGGTGTGTAGGGAAACCACTGGGAGACAGTCTAGTGGGAATAGACCTGTAATGTGACTCAATCCAATTACACTTCCTTAACAGAGTTATTTATAAACTCCAACAAGCGTGTTGGTCAGTAAGTTATAGGGCCTGCCACCAACGTACAGTCCAGTCGCACTTGCGTATGCGCATTTGAAACTTTACCTACCTGCTGTGCCCAAGCTCAGAGGAATTTTTACTAGGTTTGAGGAGGAAAAAATCAAGGAAATGTTTATTTTGGTTTTACAAGGTTCTCTTAAAGCTCTGGTGAAGTGATTAGTGGGATGGGTGGAATGTTAGTTAACAAAGGCTTGGATAACTGCCATGCTAGAGATTGGGGTAACCAGGTAATACAGTTATCCCCCACAACCTGGTTGAAAGACTTGTTTGTCGTCACATGTTTTAAATGTTTGAACTCAAATTACTTGTATAGGAAGTTTACAAGTCTCTAGGGGAAGTTAAGTGAGGCTAACAGACAAAGAGAAAGGTGCATTTAAGCGATTAAATACTAGTTGACATTTTCCGTTGAGTAATTTAATTTTAGAAATGTTCACAGATATGGGTTTGCCAAGACAGTAGAGCACGATCACTGTGTCTTAGTACAAAACACAAGCTGAGACAACTGTGCAGTCACCCAATTCTAAAGATGTATAATCAAGTGAACAAAGTGTGAATGTCACTTAGTCACACAAACAGGCTGAAGTGTTGTTGTTTGAAACCGTGTCTCAATATATTTGCAGCTGCGACTGGATGCGTATTTCTGAACGGACATTCGCAATCCCAAATGTGAGAATACGCCCAGTCGATCCCAAACTCTCCAACCACACAAGCTGTGGTAAGCAGAGGAAACGAGTTGTGACCTTGTAATTTATCTTCTTTTTATTTCTCGTGATTGAAAGCTGCTGCTGTGCAGGAGAACAGGGGTTTCTGTTCAAGCTTTGGTCCTTCTGGACAGAGGCGCAGGACTAGCTGTGTGAGAGAGACAGAGAAAACACAGGGCAGAGGGGGAGAGGGAAAGAGGAGAAACAGAAGGGGGATAGAGAGAGAGAGAGAGAGAGAGAGAGAGAGAGAGAGAGAGAGAGAGAGCAAGAAAGAGAGAGAGACTTGACTGACTCCACATACATATTGGCATCTTTCAGCATAAAAGCTTCTGTGGCAGATCCAAAAGGGAAACCACGGGCCGACAGTGGGTGAATAGTTGGCTCTTGCCGTGTGGAGAATGGATTACACACACATTCTCTGCACACCGAGCAGCCCCATATTTGTATTTTTTCTGTCTTCACTTTCCAGGCCTCTTAATTTTTTTCCTCTCCGATTTTACAGTGGAATTCAAACTGGGACTGACATGTAATTGGAGTCCAGACATCCTGATTTGAATTAAAGGGACATCACAACGCTTTCTGCCAACATGAGTCTGGGAAAACTGCCAGGGATCAAGGGCCTAGTGTCCGGCTCTCAGGGGAAACGTCGCTTCAAGAGCGACCTCTCTGTGGACATGATCAGCCCGCCGCTGGGCGACTTCCGGCACACCATGCACGTGGGCCGCGGCGGGGACGTGTTCGGCGACACCTCCTTCCTCAGCAACCACGGGGGCAAAGGGGAGCCGGGAAGTCCGGACTCGGCGAACAGCTCCAAGACAACCGGCTTCTTCACACGCACCTTGCGGCACGTACGGAAGACCTCGGAGCCGCGGCCGAGGGGGGGCTCCCGGGACCTCTCGCCCCCGCCGCCGGACGTCTCGCCCATCATCAAGAACGCCATCTCCCTGCCCCAGCTGAACCTGGACTCTCCCAACGGCTGCCTGCAGAGGGTGCTGTTCCCCAGCTCCGTCAGCTCACCGGATGACTCCCTCTACACATACGGTGAGATAATAAGAGAGATAATCACTTCCAGCATGAGACAGGCTTTATGGAAAGCACCTTAGCAACAAGATCATCTGACATTAAAAGTCAGTAGAACAAATGTAGCGTCCCGACAGGAAAGTAAGACCGCTGGTGAAACCTGCTGAGGCAAAAAAACAGCAAAGCAAAGAGGGATTCCACTCAAATATGATGTTTTATTTCTTAGACAAGAGAACATGGTCTACAAATAGTACACTACAAATACTACAAATCTACTACACACATCAACAAATGACACAGTGTGCATGTACAGATCACACCAACAGCATGCCATCCAACAGCCATGTTGGTAGGGTTGCACAATTTATTACATTAAAAAAATAAAGGAAAAATGAGTGGTGGTGCTCAGAATGGACTCCTACATGTTATTCTGGTGCTGAGCCCAATTTCTGGCCTATAAATTAAATTGTACATTGTAGAAAAAAAAGCGTCATCGTATTCCAATTCCAACTGTATTGCAATTTACAGTATATTGCAATTGCAATCTTCAGCAACCTAATCACAACATGATTATTTGTCAATATTGTGCAGCCCTACATTGCAGATCCCACATTCTTTCAAACACCGCAACAAAGGCAACTTTCATTGTCCGGATAAATCTGTGCCATGATGAAACTGCTGAAATCTTGGGTCAGCTTACTTACTACAGACTGTTCCTTTGATATAGATGTTGTCTTTCCTTCCTGCTGTCAAACTAAGTCATGCTGCACAACACTATTGTGTCAGATATAACACTGTTTAGATGGCAGAACAAAGTGACTGTGAAAGGTAACAGTTTAGTCAAGTGGCTCTCAACCGGTTTTGCCTCAAGGCCCAGATTTCTCGCAGATTAAGTTGCCACCCAGTGTGTTAAATCACAATATCAGTGAAGTTTGAATCAACAAAGACAAAAACATGTATTGAGAAAATGTGTTGGCTCCAGCAAAATCATTCTAAGTGGTGATTTCTGGATGTTTCATAAAAACAACAACAAAACAAAGAAAACTGTTAACATCATGCTTATAATTTGAAAGACCCATAACATCACTCTAACATGAGACCAGATGGTGCGTTTGTGTCTGATATGAAATCTTTGGATCCTGAATGTAGGCAACCATTTAAATCTTTGGGTTTTTTTGTGACCTTGAGTTTACAGTAAAGAATATATTATTTACATGACAACAGACAGAAAGGCGCAAAAACTGAACATATCAAATCAAATCAAACATTATCAAACTCTTAGCAAGCACACATTAAACAAGAGAACGTTTGCTTTCAAAAGGAACAAAAAACATGCATATTAGCTGATATTGCAGAAAAAATTGCTTAGATGCTGGCACCTCTTACTGTAACTGGCACGTTTGCGACCCAGTCAGAATGATTCCACAACCTACTTTTGGGCTGCAGCCCAGCGGTTGAGCAGCAGTTTCAGTCAGCACAGGAAACACTGAGAGATGAAATCCTGTTGTTGTGGGCTGATACATCCTTAGCTGTTCACACCATTCACTTTTTAAGAGGTGAGGTACTTAAACTAGACCACGGCATAAGCAGCTACTGAGTTTACTTGGTGCATGTAGGGTTGTAAATGTCAGCGCACACACACACACACAGACCCACACACACACACACACACAAACGGGCAGAGTAAGGTTGTCTTTTTGACTTTTCCCACATTCCTCCACGCCAACCAACAAACAGACTGACTTTTTCTGAGTCATCTGGAATCACCTAGGCAACACCTGTACACAATTAGGGCTATAAACACAAACACACACACACACACAGCTGGTTACGGGGGGGGGGGGGGGGGCAGATACTTAGAGGGCATTTCCTGTCATCTTTGTGTGCATGTGTGCTTGGTTGACTGCACCGCATAAACACACCATTCATTATATCCGCTAACCAATCAGTGCTTATCTGGGCAGCAGGGTGTGTGTTTGTGTGTGTGTGTGTGTGTGTGTGTGCGTGTGCATTGTGAGAGTGAGCTTGTCTCAGTACAGTATATGTGGGTCGTCTGGAATTCCCCTTTCAGTCTCCAGATTCGTTATCCAACTCATAAGGAATTTGCCCAAACTGGGAGTGCTGGAGCTGCCATAGAGAGCCAGTCAACTGAGGGATGATGGGAACTTTTTGTTATCAATGAATTCCTTGGTTTGCCATCCATTAGCAGCCATGTGGTCTGTTTCATTTCCACCCATGTTTTTTGTTTTTTTTATCTTCCATATCCTTCCTATTTATCTTTCATTTCTTGATTAAGGACTGTCTATAACTTCCACTGCCAGTGTTCAGTTGTTCTTTTCCTGAATCTGTTACAACTTTTGCTGTGATCTGCTGCTTTAGCAACTTCAGTCTGAAAAAGTGTCGTTCCAAAATTGGGTATCCACCATTTGGAAAAAAAAAAAAAGACAAGAATGATTGACAGCACAAACTTAAAGCAAAGTATGGCTGACACAAAAAAAGACATTAACCTACGACTAAGACCTTTAGCCTGCAGAATGAATCCTCTATTGTTTTAGAAATATTCAAACATTAACTTAAGGTGTATGATTATTTTCCCCCCAAAATGTATTTATAATATTTTGGAAATCATCTTTTCAGTTATGCTCTAAGGTGTTTTTCTCCATAATTTTCCTAACCTGTATCAAGTGAGAGTCACTCTCCCATCAGCCCACACCACGGCGCTTTCTAGTTTCTTCCAGTCTCCTGTGGAACAAAGTGGTTCAGGAAATCTTTTATATCACATCAGCTTAAATATGTGTAAACAAATGCTCTGCCACTGACTGTAGACCTTAGGTAAGCCAGCTGTTGGTGTGTTTACTTTTAGTTATGTGATAATGGTTTTTTACGCATGTATTAGGCTATACGGGCTAATAACCTATGTTGATTTTAAGTTGACCTTTGACCCCTGGGACATTAAAATACTACTCAACATGTATCTTCTTCTTTCTCCAAAGTCTCAGTCACTTTACTGTCACGTGGCGTTTGTGTCTCTATGAAGTCCTTGTTTCTCCCTTTCTCTCCCTCTTCCACTGGTGTCATGTTTTACCTCTTTACATGTCCTCCTGTTTTCTGCCTCCTCCTTACAGTTGGAGCCTGAAGCGTCCAGGAGACATAAAACTAGGTTTGTCCCTTCAGGGAGCGTTCAGAGCCAGTGAAGTCATGGCACTGTGGAATGTGTGTGGGTTAGGATGGTGCTGTGGAAAACACCGAAAATACTACTGGGTTGTTATATAATGCCACCCTGTGGTGAAGGAGTTACACTGCAGGGTCTAATAGAGCTGTATGTAACTGCTCATTAAAGTCTCCATATTATACACTTTTTTTATTAATTTCTTTTCAAACATACCATGTCTCTGGTTAAGAATAATATGCTGCAGACAGCCAATTAAAATATTGAAACCTACTGAGTTCTATTCCACAGTGTGTGTCTATTCAAATCCTGCTTATCTTGATGATTAGGAACGTATAGGCTGTTGGTTAACAAGAGAGACCAAGTCCAGTGATGGTGTGTTATCTGGAGCTGATCTGAAACTATATGAAAATAGATGGATTTTTACCTCCACCAGTTAAACTGGAAGGAGGTTATGTTTTCGTCTGTCTGTCTGTCTGTCTGTCTGTCTGTTAGCAAGATATCTCTAAACGTTACAAACAGATTTGGCTGAAATCTGGTGGACAGATAGCCCTTGGCCTAAGTTTTTTTTTTTTTTAATCTATAAGTATTATGCTACATTCAAGTGCTGATGGAAAGGTCCAACATCCGGGACTTCCAAGTCGGCTGGTAAACAGCATTGCCTTCACATGCTATTTCTTGGAAAATCAAACCTGGAAGACAAACGATAAAGTTACGAAGCCTGCAGCTTTGCAAGTTGGAGAATTGTTCAGCATTGGCGGAGGTTTGCGCTCTACTGATTGCATTATACTTGAAAATTTGGTAACTTTGAATAACTTAAATTCTAAACACTCAAGTAAAGTCTAATTTTGACAGTGTCACCATTAAACATAATTGATAACATAGCTACATTAATATAGGCAAATTCTAATTCCTATAATAGGGCCTCCTTTCAGAAAAACAGGTGAGCTCTCTGTAAGATTTTATACTGTTGTAACGTGAGGGTTCGATAGGTGGTAGTTGGATCACTCTCAAAGAAGAGAAACAGCCGGATGGAGACGGATATTAAACTGCACTTTACTTTTCTCCACACATCACCTTTTACAACCACAACACTTCCTTGTTCTCACGCCCATGTGTCTGAATTAACCAATCAGAAGCAAGGACTCAAACTAAAGTAAATGTGAGAGAAACACAGAGGTAGATTCAGCAGATATAAGGATTTAAACCTGTAAATATGTAAATAATAATTGTATAAACATAAATATGTAAACTGTGTAAACCTAACAAATATATATATATATATATATGATATAAATTAACTAAAATATATGAATTAACTTAACTAACATATGAATTAACTGCTAAACCTTACACTGTCATCCAAGTTGAAGTGTAAGAACCGCTGCTCTGGTGTGTTTTCTTTCTGTCATGTCATTTCATGGACTTGAATGTTTTTCTCCTTCTCACTGTGTGCAGGTCTGCAGTCTGGGTTCGTCACTCTGCCCCGCCTCTCCCGCCTGGACAGACAGTTTCAAGACGGAGACATCCGGAGGGGATCTTTACCGGACAACGGTGGCATCACGCTGACACGCTCAGACTCCTTCAACTCATTCACCTTTGACCTCGGCCCTTCCCTTATGACTGAGGTCCTGAGCTTGATCGACAACACCAGCTGCCTTCAGATGTCCAATCACAGCCGAGCTGACAGTGAGGATGAGGATGGGGAGGAAGAGGAAGAGGAGAGGAGCTCTGTCATTGAGATGCCAGTGGAAAGTCCTGGGCTGAGTTCACCCGACCCTTCCATGGGCAGCGTGTCATGCAGAGGGAACATGAACAATAGGGGGCGCTCTTGTAGCTCGGACTGGACGGAGCAAGAGGAGGACCGGAGGTCTCCGAGGACGCCGGACGCGTCCCTCGGGTCTCCTCAGAGAGCGGAGCCGGTAATGGAGGCGGAAAGGTTCCAGAGGGCGGCTGACGTGCTGTCGCGTCATTACGGCGGCGGGTCCTTCACACGGGGGAGGAGTCCGAGCGACAACACCACCTCGCCCGCTTTCTCCCACAGCCGCAGAACACCGTATGCCTTCTCTGAAGAGGAGGAAGAGATCAAAGTCTAGACATTGAAAGTCTGTGTGAAAGAGAGCAGAACTTTTTGGAGCCCAATAAAAACATTAAAACCATTCAGTGACCTGAATTCCAGGTTCATTTCAAGTCAGAGAGGCTGAGCATTGTGTGATACTCCATAGGGAGGTCAGAGGTCAGAGGTCAGCTACAGAGCAGCGCCCCCTGGAGCTGGAAGGGATTCAGACTCTGCAGTAGACCGGATGGTTGCAGCTTCAGCAGCTTGAACCCGAGCTTCCTACTCACTACACCACCCTGCTGACATTGTTTTATCCAGATTATTAAAACTCTTCTATATGGACATTGCTGACTGATGAAGATGAAGCCATCTTACTCAGAACTGCAAGTGAAACAAAATAACAAAAATTGGATTCCCAAGACAAACCACTAATACTGATTATAGTTTTACACTATGTCAATAACAAGGATTTAAAGGGAATTTAAACATGAGACACCTGTATTAATTATGTTCATATTTTTTGGAGAATGAGAACATTGAAGAACATTGAAATTAGATATTTTTCATTTATTTGGTTGTTTTTTTTAGTGTTCATACACCTAACAAGCTGTACTCATGTTTAGCAACCAAGTTCTATTCTTTACAGACATTAAAATGTTCAGTGTCAAAGCTCTATAGCATTAAACTGAAATTCACTATTTTGCCTGTATTTTCATATTAATCATCGTTTTAAAGTCTACACACTTATAACACACTTAAAACTAAGAATGTTGTCCAGTTGATTTTCCAAAAATAGGGTGACTCCCCACTGTGTGATGACTGTATCTGTAACATGTCTATATGATTGTTTATGAAACATTTACCTTTTCGCCTCCATATTTCCAAAAATACTGCTGATATAATAAAAGAAAGTTCATTTGGACCACTACAGTATATGCCTATATGACTCTATATTCATAAACTGTAAGCTACATCTAGGCTAAAGGAACAAATATGTTACATGTACAATAATGACCACTATATCTTTCTGATGCAGTATTAACAATGTAGTAACTATTAAGTTGAACAGAGAACAGCTCTTTGTCTACACTTGACTTAAGTGTACAGATATCTTCTCTGCTTTCTCTGGTTTTTGTTATGATCCAGCACAAAAATCTTATAGCTGGGTGAGTAGTCGTCCTCTCTTGATTAGCAGAAGTTATTAAAATCCTCTGCGGATAAAGATGAACAAAAAAGACATCTTCACCCTTCTCTCGAACAAAAAAGGAAACAAACATTTTGATAATTACTCGTGAACAGTAAATATTTACCAGTAAATGTATACACATAGGCCTACCATTTTCCTACATTTACTGTGAAACATGTTTTATTAAAGCTCCAGTGTGTAGAATTTCATTTAAATTCATTTTGATTTCAAGTTTTGTCTGTAGAAATTGAGACCATCACGGCGAAAATTGGTTTAGTCTGTGTGTGTTGCTTTCAGTCTGTTCATTCTGTGTGTCCGGGAACCATTTAGCCAAAAGTGCCATACTGACTTATGGCAGAAAAGAGGTGCCTCAAGCTAAAAGAGCAGCTTAAAGAGCTACAAAGGAGAGGAAGGGGAGTGCAGGACCCAGAGCTCCTGGAGCCCCCGGGAGTCCCACGGACCGACAAGGCAAGGCACTCATTCTAAAAGAGGTTACAAGAGCAAAGAAAGAGTGTGACAAAGCACGGCGTCAGATCAGAGTTAACATTGACTGGACATTCACTCATTGGAGAGCTCCAGGAGCTGAAGGGGTTTTAGACCGACATAGAGCTGGTTTTCTTTCTCCTACACATGTAGCCAAGTGAAATATCAATAAGGGTCTCAAATTGTGTTACCGAAGCTTTTTACTATTTTTTTAGGACCAATTTGGGTTCTACGGTTATGTGTAATGACATTGTTTATTTATGTAGTCAGCTACCTGTTCAGCTACTAAACAATGTAACCTAACATAGCAAATTAGCTTCACTTGTCAGTAGGGCTACATAGCTGGCTGCTGACAAAGAATGGGGCTAAATTTGCATTTGCCTTGGACAATAGCCACAGAGTGTTAGCTCGCTAACGCCAACGTCAGCTAAGCTACTTGAGCTGAAAAAATTCCAATAACTGAGAGACACCTGTAACTAAATCACATATTTATATGAACAAAATACGTATGTGGTGTTACTTGATTTGTGCAGTCTTGTACATTAGCGTTAGTGGTAACTATTAGCTGCAGCTAGTAGCAGCAGCTAGTAGCAGCTTAATAGTAAAATGTTGACTAGGCTATGTTCACAACGACAGCAATCCCCCATACATGAGTTGCCAATGTCAATAATTTTCAAATGCTACACGTAGGGGCTTTAAGTATTTTAGAAATTATGAAAATGACAGTCAGAAATCTGTTTAAAAACAACTGAAGTCAACAATTGAAGTCTGTAACTAACAGAATATCCTGCCAGTTGTTTGGGTTATTTTAGTTCTTAAATTGGTATTTTATAGCAAAATTATATCTAATGTTGCCAACTTTAACAAAGACGGTTAGGGACAGCATACTTAAATTGTGTGTGTGTGTGTTTGTGAGTGTTTTTGTGTGTGTGTTCATTCCTGTCCATTTTCTTTCTGTTTTCATCCCTGTAAAACAAGTGCTTTCACGTCCAACAACCCCACTACGCCACAGTCAGACAATACAGGTGTGTGGGCGTGAATCAACCACACATATTTCCTCTAGATCACATGCTTTCATGGAAATCAACTTTGAGCTGTCCTTAATTTCCAAGCTTGATTACCTTAAACCAACCCACATTCCTCCCCCTTTTGCTGATCTGAAGCTAGTATGCACCACTGGTATAACACCGCTGTTATACC